>NW_009953929.1:843381-880852 GCF_000747805.2 Chaetura pelagica | reverse complement strand
CGGCATTCCCTATGGTTAGAAGGGTCCCTGTGGAACTGCTTGTCCAGGCTTCCAGTGAGATTTCTCTCCCATGTATTTCTTATCATGTTTTCAAATAAATAAAGTAGGTCAAATTGTTATTCCCCAATCTTATCCTTTCATACCTCACAAGTCTTCTCACCTGATTGTTGTCTAACACTGGGTAGCCCAACTTAACCTCCCAAAGAAGGAAGTATGTAAATCTCCAGGAATAGTATCCTTCTAATGTGTTTTTTTTTCTCTTCACAGCATTTGGATGTAGTTTCTTATTATTTTTAAGGCTTAATCATATTTTAAAATTAGTTGATTAAATGTTTCATGACTTTTGCTTGTACTTAACTATTTACATACTTAGAAGGTCTATCAGTCTGTTCAATTCATGCTCAGCCCTGCAGTCAAGGGAATTGACTTCCATGATGGTCTCTCTGCATGGGTCTATGACACAGATTGCCAGACAGTAGATGGTATTATTTTTACTTATCAACTAGATAAACATAATGCTTCTAGTTTACAGATTCCTGTATGAAGATTTGCTTTTCTAAGCATTCAGAGAAAATCTTTATAAAACTCAGTTTCAATGGTATTTTTAGAAAGCAGAGGGATCATGGATGCTAATATAATTGAGACTTGTGTTTATTGAATGAATATTGTTGTGAAATGAGTGGTTTTGTATTATCCACCCCACTGCAGTTTTGCCTTTGGACAAAATATGATTTATATGCTGATAATTATTAATTCCACAGGTAGGGTTGACTCTGGAGTTGAAAATAAAATTAAATATACTGTGGAAAAATGCAAGCTGATCTATATGAGAAATAAACGTATTTACAGTACGCTCCAAATTGGGAAGGATCTTGGAAGAAATGATGTAGTAAAAAGACCTGGGTTTGATTGTTTTAATAAAATTAACTTTGCAATGTGGTGTAACAGGAAGAAAGGCTAGTACAGTTCGGGACTGTATTCATTGGAATGTATCCTGAAGCAAACAAACCATAGATTGGGTCTTGCTTTAACTTCTTGGAGGTATTTGGTAAAGATGTCAGTGACCTGAAAAATACTGATAACAGAGAAAATAAAGTGGACTGGAAGGACTGCTGTATAGTGGTAAACATAAGGCATTCTGGTAAATATTCCATGCTTAGTGAAATACCAGCTAAGGAGCAAAATAATGTAATTCATTTATGTAGAAGAAAAACAAAGATCCAGTCTCACTGTTGAAGCTATGATATAATTAGGAGCTGCAGAATGAGCATAAAAAGAAAAAAAACCCTAATTTGAAATATTCTGGACTGCCTTTAGTCTTTTATCATCCCAAGTTGAAATTGATCCTATAGGTATTACTTAAAGAGCCAATAAGACTGTAATGGACACCACGCTTATCTCTCCTGGAGGGATTGTCCAAATGATCTATGCAATATTTTTTCTCTCTACCAAATGGAAAAGGACAGAGAAAAGAGGCATCTGGAGGGAAGAAGAGCAGAAGGTACAAATGCAGTGCTCTTCTAAGAGGTGTGTCAAGGAACAACAAAACAAAGTGGAACAGGGACGGAGCATTGAGGGGAAAAGAGACAGAACCCTGCTTGGGATTAAATGAGCAGACGTGTGTGCCTGTAGCTGTGCCCAGCAATGCTGTGTGGAAGGCCCTGGGAGTGGGTGCAGGAACCTGAGCCGTGGGGACCCTGTCTCCTTCCACACACCCCCTGGGGGTGCTGCTCCTGTCTGCTCCCATGTTTCACCCATCTCTTTGAGCAGAAGTGAACCACGGGTATAAGAGACTTGTTATTTTTTAACTCATTGGCATCCTGCTGCTGACAAGCTTGCCCCTGAGGAATGCGTTGCCGAGAAAGTTTCCACAGGGCTGGGGCAGTGGAGTGAAGCTGCCCTGGGAGTTCTGTCCTGGGGAGCCCCATGAGGGTCCCGCCTCAGCCCTGGGGAGCCCAGGGGGGATCCCTCCTCAGCCCTGGGGGTCCCGCCTCAGGCTCTTGCTCCAGCCCCAGCCGGGCAGCTGCTCCCCTGCCAGCCCAGCGGCCCCACAGCTGCCCCACGCTGCGGGGGCAAGGCCGGCTGGGCCCTGCCAGGCAGCAGCCCAAAGACTGATTTGAGAGGAAAAAGCAAGAGAATTTGGTTTAACTGAGAGAAATTTTTTTCTACCCCACATAAGCAAAGCTGTAGGTGGGAAGTTTCCAGTCAGGAAGGTGAAGGCAGGTCCCCTGGGCAGGGATGCCTGGGCCTGAGGCACAGCAGCGCCGGCCCAGCGCCTCCTGCCCTGTGAGCTTCTCTGCCAGCTGTGTGTTAACTGCCAGCCAGTGAATTTCTGTGGTCTGGGGATAGCAAGCACGGTCAGCACTTCTGTTAAAGAAGCTGCTGGGGGCCAGGAGGGTGCTTCCCTCCCAAACCTGCTGCCTGCCCTTCAGAAGGGCCTGTCCACGCTCCTGAGGAAGCGCACAGCACAGCGGAAAGGTAAGTGGTGATTTCATCTGCACAAAGCATGCTTGTTTCTAGGCCTAATTTTATTTTATTTTTTAATAATGGCTGTTTGGGACATTATATTAATGCCATGAAGCTGACCCAACTCTGAAACTTTGCAGCAGCCCTATAGCAAAACAAAACTGCAGAGCTTGGTAGCAAATGGTGTTCAGCAAAGTGCTAGGATGACTAACTGGAGGTAAAGGGAACACTCTACTTCCCCTATTTCAGCTTTGTTTTGTTGTGTTTTTTTTTTTCCTGAGTGGGTGTGGGGGCTGCTGGGGAGGAGCACTGGACTCCCATTCCCCTCTGGGGCTGCCACTGGGTCTTTCTCAGCAGTGGGTACCTTTCCTCAGGCTGCGGGGGGATTTGGTCCTGTTCATGGTCCTCCTAGGATTTGATGTGAGCGGTGTTGAACGTGAGGAGCTATTTTACAGATATACATACAAAATGTATCCATGGATATACATGAGTATGTATGTGAGGAAACCAAGATAAAGGGTGTTTTGTGAGTGTGTAGTGTTAAATCCAACGTATATATTCCCAAATGTTGAGTAAAATTAAACAGCTAAAACAGTGATTGTATCGACTGCTGGTTGATACACACTTTGGAATTCAGTGGTCCAATTGTCATTGAAAAGGAAAATGTCTGTTTAGCCAGAAACTGCATGCAACATCTAAGGTGGCTACACCAACTCCCCATCTGTGTGTCACATGTTTGCTGTCTCAGTAAACACACAATGCTGCAGGATATCTGTCTCATAACACGCAGGAAATCTTTTTCTTGTTTAGAACTGGGATTTTTATCTCCCTTAAGAAACACCAGGTCCAACTCCTGGCTTGCATATTGCAAGAACTCCAGTGACTGGGAAAGGAGTTGCTCTTTGTGTGTGCAGATGAGCCTGCTCATGTAAATTACTTGAGATTGCAAGAGGATAAGCTTTGTTTTATGTAATAAAAAAGCTATCTATTTTGTGAAATAGTAAGTCTCTGCTTTCTTACCTGTTCAAGACTAATATTTTTTTGCAAAAATCAGTCATCTAATTTTAACAATAGGTAAAGGAATTTAAAATGTAGCACTCACCGCTAGCTGTTTGGAAATTCACAGAAAATTGCTGCTGTTGGTTTACTGCTGGATGAACATTGTAGCCAATCTCCTTAATTTTTTCAGTTGGTCTGTTTCATGTATATTTACTTATGTGCAGGTAACTCAAGTGTTATACTGTTTTCTTGTACCAGAGCTCCTGTTAAGTGGATTAATAGTACAAAAATGGTACTACTAATGCAGCACATTTCTTTTTCTGCACAATTTTCTTCTGATGGAGTTCTATTGGTATCACTTTCCCTTGTAATCACATTGGCAAATGTTTGAAGGTGTGATGGGAAAGCTTTTAGACATGGGCGTGCTCCACTTGACTATGAGCATCAGTACTGGAAGTGCTTTTGAGGTCATGCAATGGCAGATCAACAGTACTACAAAGTAACTTTTTTGAGGCAGCAGTAAGTAATTAGTGTTACTTGTACAATGAGAAATTGCTAATGGTAAATCAAAGAATTCTGGGAATTTGCCAAGCAAGCAAAGACCACACTCTCTACAGATATTTTCCAACAGAAACATAACCTTTGTGGGTGATTCATCTAGCTCTCATCAGAGCGACTGCTCTGCGTTTCCTATCTTGATATTCCACAGAACAAGTTTGCTTTGTTTTTCCCTACTTGATTGTTATATTCCTTTTAGAGGATATTTATTGTTGAGCCATGGCTTCTGTTATTTCCTTTGCTGCCTGAGCTTAGTCAGAACTCTGTGCCTCAGACATGCAATAAAGCCCAGTAGCAAAGGAAATAAGAGTGCAGTTAACCTCCTTAACATTGATAGTAAATAAGTGCTAATAAGATATGTGCCAGGATAGCAATTGCCCTGACAAGATGAAATGCCCTAGTTTAAATAAGTAGTAGCTGGTGTCATCCTGCTTTTCAGTAAGGGATCCATGCAGGCACTATATTTTCTGGGTAATTTATGTGTCAGATTTCTAGGCAGTTCAGTTGTTAAGATGCTTAGTCCAAGTGGCCCAGTTTTCATAAATTCTTGACACCAAACAGAACTCATTGTTTTTACAGGTGCCTATCTCAGATCTGAGCTGTTTCTTTAAACATAGTACCCCAGCTGGGGGGTGGGGAGCTGAGCATTCTTGGAAATCTGGTCTCTGTCTCCTCCCTCTGTATTTCACTGGATTAAAGCCAGGTTGATTAAGAATTTTGCTTCCCAGTTGCTATCGTGACTCTTGGTTGCACATGGTATCTCTGCTATCAATTTACGTCCCTGCAGATCAAATAGCTCTCTTCATCTCACCCTACTGATGAGCTCTCATGACAACTCCGTGATGAATATACAGACTCTGGAGCTGGAGGGAAAGTTTGCTTTATCCTTCAGGGTGGCTTAGTGACATGTTTTGAAGGAAAGACTATGGTTTTCTTTGCAGCAGGCCTAAACTAGGAAAATTCAAAATGTAACTCGCCTCACATCTCAAATGAGTTTACCTATCTCACAGCTTGGGCACTGCTTAGAACAACTTGTGTGCTGTAATTGAATTTCAATACCTATGAATAAATACGATATTACTGAATTACCAGGAGGTGTTTATAGGTACTAATATTAATTAGAAAATCATAGCTTAGAAAAGCCGCATGAGGATATGATTTGTGAATTGTAACTAAGTCAGTGGGATTGTGCTAATTTATTATGGTTCAGAAACAGAAATGTAAATTTGTAAGCTTTGTGACTCATTATTATGACTTTTTTTGTTTTACTAAGCAGTTCTCTAATACTTAGTGTGTTACTAAAGACAATAATAATACCAGAAAATTGTCATGTGTTATCTCTGTAATATTGCTGGCAAATTGAGACAGCATGGTAGCAAAATCATAGAGGAGGTTTTCTCTGAAGTGCCCACATCTTTGGTTTATGGAACTTGTCATAGCTTGGTTACAAAAAAACATCTGTTCCTGCTTTTGAGAAGTATTTGTAGCAGTTTTACAGCAGGATTTAATTACTGCCAGTGAATGGTGGTTGGGTGCCATACAGTACTAACAGATTTTTATCTATACTCTTTTATATCTATGAAGTGTAAATGACAAATAGGAACATTATTTAACTGTGACTTCAGTAACAAAGGCTGTTTGCTGAAGAACTGTGTGGTGAGACAGTTCAAACAATGGGCAATGCTCAAAGGATTTGGTTTCAGAGTTGCTCACAGAGTGGTGTGATTTGTTTCTTCTCTGTATCAGAATGCAGCTCTCTAAATCCTGTGTTAGCCACATGAACTTTGGGTGAATCTGAGATACTGTAAATCTGAGCAGCTGCAGTTATTGTTGCTTATATTTTTTTTAAAAGTATTGATCACTGTTGGCTCTGAATGCTATGCTTTTGATGGAGCTTTGTTTTAATAAATGAATTTGTTGGGTTTTAGTCATCCAACTGCTGCTTGGAAAACATCTTCTTAGACATTTCTATTATTGTAAGCATACAATCTGATTTTTATACTGTCCAGAATGGTGGGCATCTTGCTTATCCAGAAATATCAACTCGTAAGTATGACTAATGGAATTTGTTTATAACAGTTTCTATGATAGAGAGAAGCACAATACCTGAGGCAGGAGTAAAGCCAGCTTTGCCCTCCTCCTTTTTCTCTCCAAAAGCTTATGCCATTCTGATTTTTGAAAGCTTGCTTTCTTCCAGCTCTACTAGGAAAAGAAGCCTGTTTCCACATGTGATGACTTTCCTCATCTGAATTGTCCTTGAGTTCTCTGAAGTCTTCATCCTTGTCAATTGCATTAGTTCTAGAGAGAGAACTGACAGCAGGTCCTGCATTCTCTTACATGGTGTGAGTCCTCAGCTGAACAGCAAAGAGGATGGCTTTACAGGCAGAAAGCCAGGGCTTAGTGAAGTTCCATTTTGTCCTGGGGATTCTTTCTCGTGTGGCCCCATGCTCTGCTCATGCCCTTTTCATAAAGCATTTGCATGAGAAGGAAAGAGCCCAGCTTGGCTGGTAGAGACAGGCCTGGGAATTTGTGGGGAAACTCTTCAGTGCTTATATATGGGACATTACCTATGGAAATAATGATGTTATTATAGCTTATAAGAAGCATTTATATTAGGGTGGCACCCACATTCTCTGCTTTTATGTATGCAAATAAGTGACAAAGCATTTGCAATTTGCTACTGAGAATTTTTTTTTTTTTTCTTCTGAGTCCTCATTCAGTTCCTGCAATGGCAGAGCTATGGCAAAGGTTCAGACTGGTATTTGAAAATAGTTTCAAGTGTCTTCAATGCTTTTTAGCAATACTGACGTGCCTGCACAGGCAAACAGACATCGTCTGGACTCTCTTTGTACCAGCAAAAAGGTGCATTTGCCAGTTCATCTTGTGTATGGTTCTGGGATTGAAAAACCTATAGCTCTACGGATATTTTGCATTGTGTTTGTAGGGGGCTTTTTTCTGCAAAAGATCTTAGAACCTCAACAGACACTGTTTTGCTGGCAAAAGCTTTATATGTCAACCTTTATTTTCTTTAAAAATGTTTGGAATTCAAAAAACAGTCATCCTACCCTTTGCTTTTGGCTGCTAATGCTTTGCAGAAGGTTTGGTGATGGATTGGTTTGTCTAGGTGTTTGTTACACACTGACATGCAATAGTGTATGCAGGGTTAATGCAGTTTCAGAAAGTTTCAGAGAGACTGAGAAATCCTCCTTCAGCTTTCTCCTGAGCCCCAGGAAATCATTTCACATCTCATTCATTAGACAAACTAGCTGATCTGAAAACAGCATGCAAAACACTCCAGATTACTCTGATGCAAACATTTAGCAGCCTGTTCCCCCACGGAGTGCCAATAACTCAACTTTTAGACCTCAAAGAAAACTTGATTCTGAGGGTCCAATTTATGATTGCCTGAAAATGAATGTACGGTAGTGTTTGTGAAGAGCTGTGAGCCAAAGACAACACGCATTTTGTTAGTTTAAGATGGCAGGCCTGCCCCCTCACCTGTAATCTCTGAAGATTACCGGCTCCAACTGCACTCACAGCACTGACAATGTGCTGTTCATAGTGTACTGGCCTGGGGCAGATTGATTACAACTCACATTTTTGCTCAAGGTATATAATTTCATTGCTTTGACACAGGCAGCATTTATAACAGCAGAGGATGACGTTTTTGCCCTATCTCAAGTGAGTGACAATTCTTGTATTCTCTTTCTCTCTCTTTCACTTGGGCCTGTTGCTATCAATCCTAGTGTGATTTGCAGTCTTGCATCTATCTATTTGCAAAGCTAAATTAGATATTTCCTTGTATGGATGTAGGTGACTGATGAGATTTACCAACATGGTGTTCTGCATAAATGCCTTGGATTCAGATACTTATACAAAATGTTAGGCACTGTCAGTCTACAAAGCTGACCAGAAATTTTTTTATAGCTTATTTTCCTATTTGGTCTCTGCAACTTAATTCAGGAATGAATTAGGAAATTCCTAGTTTCTGAATTAAGAGGAGACCTTCTTTAACGTGTACCTGGTGTTGTGCTGATGTAGGTCAGAGTACCTGAACTAGCTCTTTTGGCAAGATTACCACTTCAGTTTGAGTGATACTGCGTCTGAAAAGATTTGTGCTTGGGAAATGTACCGAAAACATATTCAAATTTAGAGTTCAAAGAGCTAAGTGACTGAGAAACTAAACCATTCCTCTAGTAATACCTTCTAATGACTTAATTAACTTCTCTCTTTAAAAATATGAACTACTAACTTCTAGCTGTTGCATTTCTCTGTTTTTGGTTGGGTGTGTTTTTTTGGTTTTTTTGGGTTTTTTTTTTTTTGTTGGTTTTGTTTGGCAGGGTTTTTTTTTGTTTGTTTATTTGTTTTTTTTCCCTGCTGTTATTACTACTAGATCTTTTTTTTTTTTCTTGTAGGTGCTAGCTCAGGTATGTCCATTCATGCTTCATGCTCTTCTCCGCTTGTTGTGTAGACAAACAGTTTCCTTTCTGAAGTACCCATCTCCGTAAGCAAACCCAGAATAAGGCAGGTGAGGATCCAGGTGTGGGGAGGTTAGTGACAGCACAAATATATCTGAAAAAGCCTAGAGCCAAAACAAGCTCCATGCTCACACCCTGAGAGCTCTAAGCATTGCCTTTGCCCAAGTCATTTTGATCTGTTCCTAAAAGATCTTTTACAGATGAGATTATCCTCTCTGAAGCCCTGCACAGTAATAGACTCCTTTCAGTACCCATAACAATGTCAGTTTAGGAAAATGCCAGCAGTAATGGAGTTTATTCTGCACTCTAAATGGACCAAACTCTCCGATTGATACTAATAGCTCTTATGCCCCAGTAATTGATATGTGACCAGGTCGTGAATGGAACAGCCTAATTCCCATTTGCAGGAAATGTGTAGGAAATTGAATAGAAATATCCAGAGCTGCAGCCAGGTGATCATTGTGTGTGTGGTAAAAAGGGTCTGAGGGTACTGGAGAGTAATTTTATCTTTAAAAGTAAAGCTAGTACACTGAATTTCTTGCCTCTCCTTTTAATTTCTTTCCACTGTTGCTTCTGCTGCTTCTTACAGGTCGTCTTTCTCATTTGCTTGTGTGGTTGTTCCAAGGACTTGGAACGGTGATTCTGCCTACAGCTTTGCTCAGCTAAGGTTATGATTCTGAGCTGGTCAAATTGGTTACACAAATTCCTAAATACTAGAAACATTTCCTCTTCTAATTAGAAGAATATCTCAAAAACCAAACTAACCAAGAATCTCGCA
The DNA here is from genome assembly GCF_000747805.2 of Chaetura pelagica. NCBI lineage: Eukaryota > Metazoa > Chordata > Aves > Apodiformes > Apodidae > Chaetura > Chaetura pelagica. The sequence continues at coordinate 871,573 of NW_009953929.1, read as the reverse complement.
TCTCCTTAGTCCCACCCATAGCCCTTGTCTTCTCCAACAGACTGAAACAAAGTTGTTGTTTGGTTTGTTTTTTTTAAAGTATGGTAAGTGACCTTTTATCCCTTTCACCTTCAAGCTAATCAAATCTTCTTGGGATTCTTGAAGGATTTTTTTGGGGTTTTGTTGTTGTGGTTTTTTTTCTGTTTGTTTGTTGTTTGTTTTTTTTTTTTGGGGGGGTGTTTTAATACATATTTGTAGAGAAAACAATCTAAAGTTCTTGACCAAAATGACAAATAACATTAGCAGATGTCTGAAGTATTCAACAGCCTCTTCTGCACTTGGAAGAGCTAGACATATTATTGGTAAAAATGTCTCCCTGGTTCTGTGATACAAGATGGCACTTGTATCAATCAGGGAAGCACTTAGCGAACTGAAGATAATGCTGTAGCTGAAGGATTTCCCCCCTGAAACTCCTTCTGCAGGAAAAAGTACATTAAGATAAATATTACACTGTCAGATGCACACAAGGAGACCTCTGTCTTTGTTGAACAGTCATTAGATTAAAAAAATAGAAACACAAGTTGCAGTTTGCCCACTGTGACTCCAGTATAAATCTGGTATCCTTCACCTTGCTTATACAGAGAACCATTCCAGCTTTTTACCGAGGCACATGACAGGAGAGCTTGCCTCTTAATTTCTTAGTATTACTTAGGATTTTTTAATGCCTATATATTTATTGCAAGAAACATGTTGTGGTTTCTTGCTTGTGGGCTTTGTTTGTTTGTTTGTTGTTTTTTTTTGTTTGGTTTGTTTTTGTTTGTTTTTTTTGTTGTTGTTGTTGTTTGGGTTTTTTGGTGTGTTTTTTTGGTTGTGTTTTTCTTTCAGAATGAGAGCTCACTTATTCTCTTGAAAAAATTATTTGAAGTTTAGGGCAAACAAATTCCAAGCTACTGATTTGCATGAGTCCAGGTATAATCACTTTGGTGTGTGACCTGTGTGTGAACTTGAAGAAGGAGAGAGAGGTGGTTAAGGGAGGAGTTGATCATGTAAATGGAGTAACCTTCCTTGCTCATCATGAGAGAACAAATTCTCCAGGGGCCAAAGGATTACTGTGTCCACAGAGGTCCAATAAAGGGGAAGGCTGAGCTACTATAGTGTCAGCATAGTTGTAATTCTCAAGCCATAAGAAAACCCTGTTATGTTATTAATTCAGCTGTTCTGGTTGCTGTAGAGATGATATTCAAGTACTGCCTTTAATTATTCTTTTTACTCGCTAATATATTATTTTATGTAGGTGTTCATTGTTTTAATCCTCAAAGTTATTTAGCCTGTAGCATATTTTAAAGGTTTCTGCCCAATTAAATCAGTCCAAGGACATCCACATTGCATCAGGACCACTAACATTACATTAGCAAAGATAAAAACCCCAGTCAAGAGGGTAGGATCTCTTTGATAGGACTTTATCACTGAGACTTGAAGTTGTATATATGAGCAACAAAATATGCTTGGCTATTCCCACAGAGATCATGCACTCTAAAATTGCCTTAAAATGCACAACCACTAACAGCAGTATTTGTCACACTCATTGCTCATTAGTTTAGACCAGTTATTATTTCTGAATAGTGCTGATTTGCCACAGAAAATATATAAAGCAGTAATGTGTAACTGAAAACAATCATCAAATTCAAGTATTGCTGGGACTTGTCTTTTTAAATTTCTGGGTGAGGAAGGGTTTTTAGCTAAAAACAAAACAAGCATATGTGGTGCTGATAGAGAGAATGGGAAAAAGTAAAGTGGAGTGAACATCATATAAGAACTAGCTGAGCAGGGACTAAGAAGCTTTAATAGACCTGAGCTTGTCTGGGGTGTCAGCACCATGTTCTGCACAATATAGCACCTATATTGTTCATGATTTTGCATTATCTACCGTATCCAGGCTTCCTACTACTCTGGATTATGGAGAGCTGTCTGTGTACAACACTAGCACTTAATGCTTCTGTTCCCTGAACAGCAGGCTGGAGAAGATAGCAGATGGAAATAGACGTCTCAGATCAAACCCTTTTCTTTTCTCCCCTGCACTCCCCTGCACTCCACCTGGGTGGAGCACGTACAACTGTCTGTTTAATTTTTGCTTATGATTACTTTCAGCAACCAGGATGAAGGTAGGTGTGAGCTTTGTATGGCTACACTATTTGTCCCCAGATTCTTAGTATACCTATCTTCCAGTCTCCTACAGTTTAAGTTACTACCACCAGTGGTGGTTTATGCAGAATCCACCTGTGCTTATTGGCACAGTTTGTTCTAGAAATTAAGAAGAAACATTTCAGAATATAATTTGGTTTTGTGGTATTAGTATCTGTTTTTATGATACTGCCATTTGCAAGAATCTGCTGCTGTTCAGTTGCAAAATTCAGTGGTATCAGAAAGCAACAAAAGCAAAACCTAAAGACAGGACAGATTTTTACTAGGTATTATAACACACTAGGGAAGGCATTTAAAACACAAATAGGCAACATGTAGCACATGTACTATTAAGCTTTTACAGGGCATTATTCCACTCAAGGGATGCTTGTGTGGAAAGAGAAAAACAACACAGGATGCAGAGAACAAGACAGATCTTTACAGGGAATTATCCCACACTAGGGAGGCTGCTATTGTGAACAGAGGGAAGAAAAACAAGGCAAAAGATAAAGGTGAGAGATTTTACTGGCTTTAATGTTTGCCTCTGTGATTTAAAGCAAAACTGGTGGCCCTGGATGAAGGATGCACACTGGAAAGCTCTTCCTAAGATCTCATTCGGTTTTCCTGCTTGCTAATTATGAAGGTTGAACTTAGCAATTTTTTTTTTCACCCACAGAACCTGCTCTGTGGATATTTTTTGTCTCAACCTGTGGGATAAAATGGATAGTGAAGTAATAATGAATGTACTGAGAACAGTTCTTTTCAGAACTGAGGTTTTTCAAATGCTATGAAATAAAGCTGTACAAAAAATAAAGAGCCAGTGGGATTTTGCTAAAAAAGGGAGTTCAAAGAGAACAAAAATAGTTACTGAGTTAGGGTTTCAAACAAAAGAAAGCACAATTTCAAAATGGCACTTTTTTGTGAATTTTGATGTGAATAAGAAAGTGTGTTCTCTTAAAAGCCTTAACAAGTTTATTTACAGCTTGACACAAAATATTTTGATCTTAAATGGAGTTTTTTATTTTGCTGGTGAGAACCTACAATATAAGCTACAATTTTAATTTTAAGTGATTTTGAATTAAGTTCTTGCTTTAAATGTCATTTTTTTCAGGCTCCAATTACAATAATGCAATTATTTGAGTTCTGACATTAGTAAAGCCTCATTTCTTATGGAGTATGATGCTATAGTTTCCCACTCAAGTATCATCTGTTGCTCTTCCTTCAGTATCTGATAAGCATGAATCTTTCCTATGGCTGGGCATTTATAAAATTTCAGTGCATTCCCATGTGTCTAATAAGGAGCCACCATGGTGTAGCCCATCTCAGAATCAGGGCTCACAACATCCTTATTTTCTCAACTTGGCTGAAGTCTGCAGGAAATGTTCTTTTGAGAGATCTTTCTGCTAGAACAAATTTAGTTGAATTGAGGTGACTGTCATATGAGCTTCAACAGGGAACAGAGCAGACACAGCATGTCTTTGTAGCCCTTTCTCTCCCAGCAAACCAGATAAAGGCAGATCATTGAGTCAGTTCCCTAGGCAGGATTCCCTACCTGCTGCTCTCCAGTGCTCCATCACACAGTCTGCAAGGAGATGCAGCTGTCTTAGGAGCCCCTTCAGAAAAGAGACTCTGCCACTGGGGACACAGGCCTGGTATATAGGGTCATTCATCCACTGCTGCAAAATCCAGAGGGACAAAGAGCCTGCCCTGCATTCCTAACAGTTGCTGCATCCTCTTTTATGCATCTAAAGCTGTATCTTTCTTAGCTGCAAAGCAGGACTCTTTGCTTTCTATATGGCATGCTGTATGACACAAGTACTGCTATAATATTGATTATAACATGCTCAGACGTTATATGAAAGAAAGTGATATAAATGGCTTCAAATAATATGGTGGAGAATGTGAATGTTTTACTAGGCTTTCCAGGTCATTCTATAGCACTTAATAGGCTGACATGTCCTCATGAGTCTACAATTAAAAAACCCCAATAAAACAACAGGACCATACCCAAACAATCCAGCCATATAAAAAGCAAAGCTCAGTTTCTCCTGTTAAATTTTGTCATCTAACAATAGCTGGCTTGGTGCAATGTCATGGCTGATAAAGTCTAGGAAGCTTTTAAAAAAAAAAAGCATTATTGTGGAAATGACAGTTCACTGCAATGAGGCAGGAAAAAGTATGTGGAATTCACAAGGGTAGGAAGAGTTGACAAAGTAAAAATAAAGGGGGGAAGATACAGGTGACTTTTTCAAAGAAGTTGGATGAAATCCTCAACAGTTAAGAGAATAAATAGCAGTAAGGTAAAGAAATATGAAATAGGGTGGAAATGAGAGGGAAACCCAGAATTTGGAAAACATCCAGTGGGCAGGGAAGGAACACTTGTGCCTTTGGCTGGCACAAACTCTCCAGTGTGCAGTTGCTAGTTTCTAAGACTCCTGGGATTCAGTTACTTGTTTCTTTTTTCTTGAGCTTTGGGGGAAAAGCCTCAAACCATCACAACTGCAAAAATGTGGCTGGTCAAAGGGAATTGGAATATAGCATATATAGAAATGAACTGCATTTCAGTATTTTATGAACATAGCATCCCTTTGCCACAGTTTGTATATGATGCTGATAAAAAATATTTCTGTTCAGGTCATGTTAATGTGCATACATATAATTTGTTCTGCTCTAAATGGATCTCATTTGTCTCCAGTGTGCAGTTGCTAGTTTCTAAGACTCCTGGGATTCAGTTACTTGTTTCTTTTTTCTTGAGCTTTGGGGGAAAAGCCTCAAACCATCACAACTGCAAAAATGTGGCTGGTCAAAGGGAATTGGAATATAGCATATATAGAAATGAACTGCATTTCAGTATTTTATGAACATAGCATCCCTTTGCCACAGTTTGTATATGATGCTGATAAAAAATATTTCTGTTCAGGTCATGTTAATGTGCATACATATAATTTGTTCTGCTCTAAATGGATCTCATTTGTCTTTAAGTATTTTTTCTTTATTATTTTTTTTTTTTTTCCCCCTGTAATCCATGCATGGATTCCAGGAAGAAGACATGTAATTTTTAATTCCTTAATACAGACCACTGCAATTTCCCAAAGCAGGCTAGTCCTGAGAGCTCATCAAGAGAATATGCTATTCTCCTACCTAATAAAATTAGGGGAATCAAGAAGCTGTTTTTTCATTATACCTTGTAAGTGATACAATTCAAGCTTTGTCAGGATTTTTCTGGGGTTGAAGTCCAAGGGACTGCTGCTGACAAAGTGGAGCCTTCCTCAGACATGCCTGGTGCTGCTCGGCGGCTGGGTGAAGACAATTAGAGCATTCCCACCCGGCTTGGAGCTGCTACAGGGCAGACCCTGCCTCTGACACTGGTAAACCCAAACTGCTGAGAGCTTTAGCTTGAGTTCTGGACTGATACAAAATGAATTAATTGCAACACTTTATCCTAACTGTTCTGTTACTGACTTCCAAGTGTGAGTAGATATTTGTCACTGAGTATTGCAAATAAACAACAATCACTGACATGTCTACAGTGGGACTATTCACAACACCTGCACTAATACACTCATGCTTGTGCTCTGTGAATTATGTGTGCCCATGGGAATGCCAGAGGTATCTGGCAGTCTTGTTTGCTTTCATCCATGTGCTTTCAGCTGGAGACTGAAAGGGAGGCTGTCAGCAACCTCTGAGGGCAGCTGGAGGCAAACAGAGGAAAGATACTGGAAAATCATGGTGGTGAAGGCCCTACAGATTTCTGCTGCTGTTGCACAAAAGTGCTATATGACAGAAGGTGTGTTTGTTAGTGATGGTGAGGTGTGTACAGAAGCTTTACTACTATGTGGTTATATCTTCTGTTGGTACTTATTTTGTTAATGATTAGTGTTACTGCTGTCCTTAGGTCTGTGCTCTTTGTACCTAACAGATTAAGATTAAAATGTTTTAGGCATAACTCTAGAGAGTCTCAAAGTCATGGCCCTAACAACCTTATTTTGTCAAGAGTGATTTTTTTTTTTGTTTGTTTTTTTTGTGGTTGTGAAAAAAAGTTCTGACTCAAGTCATTATGTGACTGAAGGATACCTGATGTTCAGCAACATCTTTCTGGGTCTGTAACTGGAACAAACCAAATTCTGGTTGTGTGAACAATTCATTGTAATGGGTGATAAACTCTATAAAGTGTGGTAAATTGCAGATCTGCTGGATTCTCTTTCTTTGGTGAAGCAGATACGAGTAGTCTTTCATTTGAAACAACTTCATTCCTTGACTGAGCTAGAAGGTGGAAGCTGCACAGCCTCTATCCACTTGCCCAGAAGAAAGTAATACCATGTGCCTTGAGCAGCAGCCACTGTGATCTGTGTGTCTAACCAGTACACCCCTAAAGGGGAAGAAGGCTCAGAGGAGATGGTCCAGGGTGGTGCACCCATGAAGTTCAGGGAATAATGCAGGGTATGACTGGCCACAGATGTTGCAAGGACCTGGCTTTATCTCAGCACAAAAAGGGTCCAGAGGATGGTGTTTGTTTTAGACAAACTCCCTGAGTTAATGAAAAGAGCATGAATGTCTTTCTGACAAGGAGACATGCAAGAACAGCATGGGGTGAGTGAATATGTTGGTCAGCCAAACATACTGTACAAAAACCTGAGCAAAGTGTTTGAGCTGGTTTCCACCCATGTATTCATTCCTAGTGTTTGGGGGGATGCTCAGCACTGTGAGAAATGGGATGCAGAAAAGTCTCTTGAACTGTGTGACACTGTGACATGCAATAATTCTGCCAGTCATATTGTACTTCCTAACAGGTGTTATCTCTGTGCAGACTACATTGAGCTGTGTGATTTTGAGTGTGTATGTGTGTTTATATTTAGTAATTTCGGGATTTAGGCTTCTGTCTCTCACACTGGAGGTGGGGAAGAGAGGGAAGGATTTATTTTAATGTTGGAATTATCTAGTTATATCTAAGTTTGTGGCTTACTGGGTATTTGCATATTTTCTCACTAGTGCTTGCAGTAATTTTTCTCTTCTGATAGGAGGGCGCTTTTTTGCTTTTTTTTTCTTTTTCCATATTTTCTTCCTTCACTTCTGCTTGCTGCTGGGATCCCAAGTCTCCCTAAGTAGCAAATGAGCACTCAAAAGTAATCTGTGGGCAAGAAAGAATAGGGTTACTGTGTGTGCACCCTCACTTTGCTTGCTTCTTCCGTGGATCCAGCAGAGAGGGAGGGAGCATCTATTTGTAGTGCCAATTCTTAGTACATCTGTGCAAGTGGAAGACCTGTGAACTAAAAGCAGGAGGCCATCTAGTATTTCTGTTCACTTCCAGATTTTTTTTGCTCTTAGAAATATCAGTTAAAAGGTTTGTGTAAACTACAAGGATGATGATCTTGCAGTAGCTAGACTGTTTTTAAAAGGTCTCTAAAGGGATAATAAGGAGATAGTGAAAATCTGTTCCAGGAAGTCTCAGAGACATTTCCAGACAATTAATGCAATGTGTGGAAACCTGAAATCAACACTGTTGGTTTTTATTTTAATATAAACTAGTAAATTAGGAGTGCGTTACAGGAGTACATTAAATTAACCATTACTAGATGAGGAAATGTTAGAATTATTAAGATAATACAAAACAATTAACGTAGGGGTTTTTTCTTACAATGTGGGTCTCATCTAGAAAATCTATTATACAGGAGGGACTACAGTTATTTAGGGGATATTTCAGGTAGAAGCGAGGGCTTAAGGGGCAGCAGGAAAAGTGTGCTTTATGAACAATGTACTCTTTGAAACACAGTGATATGACACCAGGATTGGGAAAGTGGTTACCCCACAAGGATCTGAGCTAGTGTGTAAAAAGTTTCTCCATTAATCTTGCATCCTTTGGAAGTAAGTTTTGACAGTTTGAAGAAGAGTATCTATTTGTTTATATATTCACATAATGATGGAAACAACTTGTCTGTTTGCCCATGTTAGAAATATTTAGATATTCCTGGAAGGTGAATGCATCTGATTTTCTTCTGGTTAAGCAGTAAATTATAACTATTTCTCTTGACATTAAAGGGTTGATATTGCTGTAAGGATACTGGAAAGATGAGAATCAATCTCGGCTGGTATCTCAATAAAGGATAAAATGATTCTGTGAAAATATTTACAGTGAGTGGTGGAAGATGTCCTTAATATCAAGGCAAAGCATTTTCATAGCTGTACCAAGCTTCTCCAACAGTTTGTATTCTCACGTTATTTTAATTTTGCTCCTGTGGCTGTAACAAATGTTTAGAATTTTATCTAGAATTGGGTAGAAAATACACAAGGTCAATAATTTCCCCATTATAACTTTGATATCGGACACCATTATAGTCCTTGCATCACATTTGTCTAGCTGTTTCCTTGGCCATTATCTGAGTCACTCCTATTGATTCTTGTTTGTTAGTTTGTTGCTGTGTCCAAACCCATTTTTTTAGATTATTCTCAAGCTGGAGCCCATTAAGGGGACCTTCATGACAAACGTATTTCCCATTTGGTACTTTATTCAAATGATCTCTCTTCATTTACTAATCCCAAATGACAGTTTTTCATAGACAAATTCTTGCCCTTCAGAATTATTTCCATCCCACAAAGCAGAGCTATCACCCTAACCTTCTTCCATGTATAAATCTCTAAGAGATGCTATATCTAGCCTACATGGTGTGGCCTTCACTCACCCTGTGCTTCAGGAAGAAGTTGAAGTAGTGTTTGTTTTGACTGATGGACTCATAATAGCTACAGTTTTGCATGGAAATAAGTAATTACACATCTTTGTATGTGAAAAAAGGAAAGTAAATTCTTAGTCCACATACACTTGTCTGCCTGCTGTTCGTTATCTTCTCTGGTCTAAAGGTTGTAATTTTGAAATACCTTATTTGAAATGACTATAAGCAATATTTGTTGTTTTTGTTTGTTTGTTTGTTTGTTTTTCTCCAAACTTTCACAGGTTTTGTATATGTCAGGGCCCCGAGTGTGCCAGTAGACCTTAATTGTCATGACTAGACTCACCTGAGACCTCCACTCCTCACCTGTGCACCCAGGAGCCTTATTTAAGATCAAACCTGGACATTCAGTTCTGAGCTGAGCTGGAAGAGCCGAGTAAAGTGGTGATAACAGCAGTCCAGCCACCGTCAAGAAAAAGTAAGGCAACAGGTCTGCTCTGTGGTCGGTGTGGGCAGTTTAAACAGCAGCAGCTCAGGTCTGGGAATGGGAGCAGGTACATCTGTGACATAGCTCATGCCAGGACTGTGTGGCTAGGCCTGATTTTAAATTATAATCCTGGATGTGTGGGCAGAGGGCATGGATGCAAGGCTGGCTAGGGCAGGCAGGATCTGTTGGTATACTTGGGGCTGTGACTCTGTGTAGTTAAAATGCATGTTTATGTGAGTTTCTGTGGGACTCTATATGCTAAAAGGGCATCATCCAAACAGGTGTGTTTCTAAGTTCCAGTTTTTGCAGTGTCCAGTTTTATTTCTAAAAATTTATGTGACAGTTCAGGAAAAACCTGTGAGTTTCACCTTGTTTTATCTGGGAGAAAATGAGTCACTACAAACACATTAGTCAACCTTTGTTTTATTTAAAAATTGTACCGAATTCTTTTGCATGTGCTAATCTTGCTTCCACTTTTGAGCAAAACTGGGGCTGAGCTTCATGTTTGTAACAAAACCTGAAAAGAGGCCAAGACACCCAGCATTTGCTTTCATTGCTGACATCTCACAGTGCACCATTACATATCTGTGTATAGAATATCTATAGTAGTCATTAACGTGGGCTCATTACAGCCTGCCATCTGTAGTGGTGACAAAATGAGCTGCATTATTGCCTCAAAATGCTGTGATCATGAAACGATTTTGCCCTGTATCTTCCTCAAAGCATGTGCAAAGCAATCGGAGAAATTGACAGTACGAGGAACTTTTCTTTTTGGCACTTTCTGTTCTGTTCCTTTCACTCATTCCAAAATTTGCTGTAGTTTTAAATTCACCTCCAGTTAAATATAAGGAGATGTTCTGATCTCTGTATCTTTATAATTTTATTTAATTTGCATTTGTCTTAATGTTTTGGGTTTTTTTTTCTTTTGGGTTTTTTTGCTTTTGGCTTTTTTTTTTGGCCACGGGCGACAGATCTTATTGCCATTTTTTAAAAAGTGATACTAAATGTTACTCAGACTTTGAATGAAGAATGTACTATGTGCCTTTGGGTCAATATCACTGACAAGAGAAAATACATTGTAAGCCCCTGCTCAGACACAAAACAATGCATTTGTTCAGAAAGGGAGAAGACATAAAAGCAATCTAGGATAAGGATAGAGACAGTTTCTGGGCATAAACAGGTAACTTGATCTTGTAAGATTATGTAAGATTAGTGTTCTATCAAGGAGCACAGAATCCCTTTTGGGAGAAAAAAAGCAATGGATTAAGCACAGAGGTACCTGTCTCTGGCTGTGTATAGTAGGAGTTAAGGTTCTGCTTAACAGAGGAATTACACCAATAGGCACTTTACATTTTTGTAAGTCTTCTGTATTTGGCAGCATTGCAAGCCTCAACAAAATCTTGATATTTCAGAGAAGTTTGTATCCCCACTGGTCTGGGAAAGGGCCTCACTCTCTGTCATGGTTTTACCAAGCTTTTTCACAAAAATTTTAAAAGCAAAATTTTTTTCCAAGCATCATTCACATAAGATGAGAGAAGGAAACTCCAGAATACTTAATCAGATCTATTAGTGTCTTGTGACTTCCCCTTCTCCCCAACCATTTTCCCATTGCTGTACTCTCCTGTTTCCCTTTTCTCCAAGAGGATGCCTCTCAATCCTGGCAGCACTGCTGCTTGGCTTGAAAACTTCTTTGCACTTTTATACCTCACTACAATTTCTAGCCTGGAGCTGACCACCAGCTCAAAGTTCAATACGCAAAGTATTTTATGGTGCTGTGATAAATTGCAAAATATGTAAATACATTTTGTCTGAGTCACACAGGAAGAAGTTAAGCTTCATATTGCCACAGTCAGAAACTAGTACACTCTGATATCTATGCTACCACAAATCCCTATTGAGAAATATTATGTTATTATCCGTGTGAGTGGCCTTATTTACTACTATTGCTCTTTCTTATTATTATTTTTTATTAAAGACTATTTAGACTGGTTTTCAAAGCTTTATCTCAATTAAAAAAAAATAAAATATTAACTGCAAGATGTCCTTTGGCTAGATGGTGTAAAGTCCCATGCTTGTAAGAAAAGTATCAAAGTTCTAAAGTCTCTTAAAAACAAATCAGTTGAGAACTGTGCTGTCCCTCATGGCTCTGCTTACCATACAGTAACTAAGCTCTTGAAATGCAATAAAGATATATATTGGATCTCTGATTACACTGCTTCCTGTGTGCCTATTCCACAATTCCTCAAAAATCTCATTGAAATATGTGATTGGAAGATGTATTGGGAAAGGAGACAAAGTCAATGTGTAGAAAGGTTAGGTGGTACGATGTTCTACTTACACTTGGATCATATCCTACTTTAACAGCCTAGATTTCGCTGTAGAGTTGGATATAGTGGATGCATCATTAGTACAGTGACTTTGATTTGGTAAGATTTACTTTTATGCATTATCATTTACATAAGAAATAACTGAGGCTGTAAGAATGCAGTTGGTTCTTAAAACAACTAGAGTTACTTTCCTTACAGTGTTTGGTTCTCTCTGTTAATTGTGAGCAGAAGATGAAAGAAATTAAAAGGGACTTGAAAAGCTAATTCAGAACTACGTTTTAACCTTTTAAGTAAAGCTTAAAGAGGGATTTACTTTAAAAAATCTTTCCTCTGGCAGCATTATAATGGTAACTGGAATGTATTTGTCAATATAGCTAGTAGGGGGTGGCAAAGGTGAAGGTATGGCTTGTGTACTTGTGGGAAAGCACTGCAATCTCATAGATATGGTGGGAGATGAGACAGTTTCCTAAACTTCAAAACAAGCTAAATGTGGAGCTTCTGTATGATGCTGTTTCTTTGTGCTTCTAACAAAAGTGAGGGGTATCCCCCAGGCAAAGTAGTAACTGGATCCACTGACTTTTACTGTCATCTGGATAATCTTTGATTGACCATATGCTTTTAAAATCTGTTTCTTTGACTGTATTGGAATGTTGTTAAATGTGTCTCTTTGCCTTGAATCTAGAAGCAGCTAATGTCTGAATTGTTATGAGGGATGAAATATGATTTCAAGACACATACCTGCAACCATGGTGTCAATATGTCTATCTTTCAGTTCTTAGTAGGTTTGGATCTCACTATACATCATCAGCCAAATTTGAGAGAGGAATATTCCTCTCAAAGGTGTTACATGTATCGGTGGTTGTCCTGGTTTTACATGGAATTGAGCTAATTTCCTTCTTGATGTTTAGAATAGCATTGTGGTTTGGATTTATTGTATTTTATTTAAATTATGATTTTTTAAAATCTCAACCTGTGAGTTTCGCTGCCTTTCCAGTTCTTGCTTCCATTCTCCAGAGGGTGGGGGTGAGAGTGAGCATGTGGCTGTGTGGTGTGGAGCTGCCTGCTAGGTCAAACCATGGCAGCGGCTCAGAAGAGGCTGGACTGCATGTCTCCCCCTGAAGCAGAATGACTGTAACTTGACATCTTTGCCATTACTGAAAGCAGCAGCCAGCTGGACAGTCATCACACATGCAACTGAAGTGTGACAGCAGCAACTACTAATCCTTCTGGTTTAGAAAGGCTGTCTGTGATACCTTCAGTTTATAAGAGTATATGACTTTTGGAACTAAGAGAGAAGACAGGGATGATATAGAAAGAATGCAGAGGAGAGGAGGAGCTGTTAAAGAATAAAGGACAAAAATGGGTAGCACGCTTGCTTTGCTTTGTTTTCATACCCACAGGAAAATTTAGCTTTTTTATTTGTTTTTAAAAAAGTGGAAAAATTTCTTAAGGAATTATTATCATCTAGAAAGGGTCTGGTGTAATCAAAGAAGAAAGCAGGGCACTGCAAATGTCCAAACTGGATAGTAACATCTTTAACAGCAAAGGCAGAGTTTGAATAGAATAAATTGCAGTAAAACCTGAAAGGAGGGATTAAATAGAGGATTACAGTATATAATTGAGATGAAACCAGCATTCCCTCCCAAATTGGATAGTACAAGTGTGAAAACTGCTTATGGGCCTACTGATAGGAGTGCTTAGCCTGCTACAAATGCAACAGAACACTTCTAAGTACAATGATGAATGGTCTCAGTTGTGACAGGACACTTACTTTTTTAAGTTAAGTTGCCGTAACTACAGAACGCCCAGACATCCAGGCTCTAGGATTGTCTTTCCTTATAAGTCTGTATTGAGGCTGACAAATTTCATACACAACCAGGTTCTTGCATATTTAATTTAGTTCTTTGCGAAATGATAAACTGATGGCAAAAAGACAGGTGTCCCGAGAGGCTGAAGTGGTAGTTTTTTCTGTTCCCAGGCTTTCTGTAGCTGGGGGAACATTTAGCTGGGTTGAAGGATGCACGTTAAAGAAAATGATTGTATTCACAGACCTGCTGTAGTAGTAACATCTTCAATGACATAGGACCATTTATTCCTCCTGCCCACAAAGTAAGGAGTTTCTAGACAAATATCCAATGTGACCCTTCTATGCACAAAAATTGGAAAAGCAAGAGGGTAGCAGTGAGGGAGCAAGTAAGTTTCCCTGCTTCTATGCCTCTTTTGGGAAGGGAGAGGAGCACTGGCTGGTAAATGGAGCACTGAAATCTTGCCTCTACCACAGACACTGGAAATGTTTTGAGCGAGTTACACAGACTCTGCCACCTGTTAGTACTGCAGAGATTATGCCACAGCTTTACCTCAGGAGTTTGGTGACAGTAGCTGCAATAAAGAGTTCTGAGTTCTACCAGCTGTTCTGATAGTAAAAGCCAATTAATAGCCCAGATAGGTAGAAACTCTCAGCTGGTTTTAGAGAAAGTGAGGGGTGAAAATTAGGAACCAGCTTTCAGGCTTTTATAGTTTCATTGGAGGATTTTCTTTCTATGATAACATGCATAATGTTTTCTGGAAGAAAGGGTAAAGGAACTGAACTGCCATCACAGTTTACCAACTGGATAAGCTACCCATTTATTCATGATTACTGGTACTACAAATCAAAGACTAGGTGTCCTGGAAAAAGCTATACAGAAAAATAAGGAAAAAAAAAAAAGACATTTCTTTCTGACTGAAACAATAGAAATTCAGTGCAAAGATAAAATATATAAAACAGAGAAAACTAGAAACATCTTTATTTAAACTGAATACTACTGTCATGCTTAAGAGAAATAGCTGACATATTTTTTTTGTTTGCTGGATATATAAAAGGAAGTGATGAATGAAATGAACCACTTGTTGCAAACCTCCAAACCTACAAAAAGAGAGTACGGAATACAGTTCAGACAAATGGTCTAGATGCCAACTTTGTCATCTGTATTATTAATGTGCTGTGTTTGGTCCCTGTGGAGAGCTTAAACTGAGCCAGAGACAGGATGTGCATCCAGTGAACATTTCCTATGATACTGGATTCATAAATGTTTGGTTTTTATAGTCTTGAAAGTTAACTCCCCTTTCCCCTTTATCTGTCTTCCCTTGCAGAGATGCCTCAAATGTTTGATTTGCCTTGAATTGGTTCCAGCACCAGTCACGGAATATTTTGCTTGTACTGAGAGAAGAGCCAAGCTCACAAGGAAAAGGTAGAGGCAAATGTGAATTATAAGAGCTATTGCTGACTAGCGATCTGTGAATGGTTTGGAAGGTTTATTTGAAGAAAGGAAGGGAAATGTAAGCTTAATAAGAAAGGATTCAGGAGTGAATCCTCCTAACTTCTCTGCTTGGTGTTTAATTTTGTAATCTTGTTTCTTGCAATCCACCTTCAGTATTCAACATCCTTTTGCAGAATGAGCTTCTACAATTTCCAGCCCTGAACTGATGTTTAAATTTAACTTAATGCTGGCAAACCCAGGGTGTCATCTTGTTTGGCGTAATAATATTGTGGGTGTGTTGCTACCTTTTGGAAAACTTGACTGGATCTGAGCTACTGGCTACTTGACAAACTGAAAGTGCAATTGCTAATTGCTATGAAGCCTGGTGTTATATGCTAGATTCTGGAGAGACAGGAAAAGATCATCCCTACTCCAGCCAGTAAAAACAGCAAAGTGACAACTCTTTTCCCCTCTGGTTTGTCACACCCCATTAACACTCATACCTCTCAATCCCACTCAGGAGCACAGGCCCTTATAGGATCCTGTAGCCAGGATTTTTCAGCTTGTATAATCCAGAAAACTGGTTAGAAGTTGGGTGCATACTTCACACTTTGAAAACGTGGATTAGATATTAGAGAACAGGGTAGCTACTTGCACTGCATCCCTACCATATGCTGGACTTTGTATGTGTGGGTCTTGCCTTCTCCTCCCCCCTCTTATTTTTCTTCCTCTTTTTTTGTGTGTTTTCTTATAACTTTCACCTTTGACAACCACTTGCCTCCTTACTAAGGTATTTTTCTAGTGTTAATAGGATATGGCAACAGTGGAAAACTTCAGTTCAACCAACAAAATATGGTAGGAGTATAAAAGGGTTTTGAAAGGCCTATGTTTGAGATAACTGTCAGATCTCTTCAAATAGTACTTTGATCTTCTAAGCTTATGTTTCAGTATTTCGGTGCCCTTATGTGTGGCTAGGTTATCTTTGTATAAGTTCAATCATATCAACTCTGCTTTATGATAAGAGATTGGATCTTTTCAGTTTAATGCCAGAGCATTCTACTTTATAGGTTTTTGGCTAAAGACAAGTGTTACTGGAGGCAAAGATGCTCCTCTGGCTGCAGATAAACTGGATGAAGAGACCAGCCTCCAGGTGGCTGCCTTTGTCATAGCGAAAGACCTGTTTATTAAGCTGTTTATGCTAATCAGCTTTACCTTGGCTGAAAAAAAGTACCTTAGCTGGGAGGTCTGAGAGAGCAGTTGCCAGAGGATAGAGGGAAGCTGTGATGGAGCCATAGGCTAATGAGAACTCTTCTGCTGACACAGCTGAAGTTGAGAAAGAATTTGTAGCTGCAGCCCCAAGTTAAGAGTAATTCAGAGTCTGATGCAAGTATGTATTGCTACAAATTTGCCCTTCCTGGATTTGGCTCATCTCTTAAGTTTACACAACATTTTTAATTGAAGAGCAACTCAAGTGGGCAGGATGCTCTGTCCCCAGCCAGCCTGACTCTGGGGAGGTAAGGTGTGTTCTGCAGCCATCCTCAGAAAGGAACATGGTAGTCATTCTTTATCATCAGCACTAGGCAATGTTTTATAACTGGGGAAATTAGTAATTTATTAAAATGAAATTAAAAAGTGGATAGAAATATAGAGTGTTTACGGTGGAGAGATTGTACTTACCCAAGCTGGAACATAGCCAGGATACTTACATTCATTTCCACATTCTTCCACAATATCCCTTGGGATCAGTAATGAGAACAAATAGCCATTTATGCCCAGGTTGTCTCTTTCAGATTGTACAGGAGGTGAACAAAGAATCCATATTGTGTCTGGGCTCCAGAGTTCCGCTGGATTTGGAACATTTCAGCTCAGCTCTCAAAACAAAGATCTGCCTATTCAAAAGTGTTTGCAGCTCTGATAAAACTATTAGAACTAACTGGTAAAAGTTAGTAATGGAGCAGCTTATTAGTCAACACTACTTTTCTCTGTATATTAAATGAAGAATGTTTTTCAAGTAACAGGAAGCACCTAACAGTATCTAATTATAGAGAGTAGTGGGTAACTATGTCACTTTTATTTTAATGGCTCAATCAATTTTATTGATGAAAGTTTGAATTAAAACTTAAGGAAACTGTAAGTTTTAGGCAGACAGCCAAAGCTTGAATTACTGTAGTTAGTAACTTGAGGAAAAAAAATAATTTATAGACGTTTACAAGTCTGTATTTTTTAAAAGGAGCTCTTGATTGCTTTTGTTTTATGTCTCTTTTGAAATATTGACTAGAAATCAGATGAGAAGAAATAATAAACTAAATGGCCCAAACTCAAGTGACCAACACTGGCAACATATGTGTGTAGTCTCAGAATATTTGTTAATCAGGACTGTGGCTGGATTTTGGCATGAAGCTATCATGGTTTCACATGATGGAAACCATTCAGACTGCCTCTTAACAAGAATGATGTTTAGGTTTTTCTCTCATTTATTCTGAAGTTGTTTACATTTTTCTTTTATTTATTCTAAAGGCATATTTTCCCTAGCTGAAAAGTTCATTTAGACAGGATAGAGTTTTGAAAACTATGGGATCTTTTTGTGAAATTGTAGGCACAAAGCCCCCTTAACTAAAGTTGAGGTGTGGAACTCAAATTTCTCTGAACTTAGAATTTTCTACATGGTAAAAAAATAGGTCCTTTGCTAGTTTTTTTGTGTGGGGAGTGCTAAGTGTATATCTATGGGGCTTTATGTCAAATAGTGCTTGAGCTAGTTATGGACCAAAATAGTAGGGCAATTTTTCATATCCTAAAATCTGTCACTTCTACAAACATCTGATAATTCAGAATTGTATTATCCAATTGACTTAAACATCTTTTGTTGGGTTTTTTGGTTGTTTTTTTAGAGGGTATTTGTCTTCAAACAAGCTAAATGTCAGGGTGCCCTACAAAGATTTGATTTTTGAGAACCTTGAATTGACTGGATTGTATATAAACAAAATCTGTTGAGAGAGAACTCAGAATGGATACTGTAAGAAATGGGGTAAGGATTATTAATTAAAAATTTCTAGAAAATCGGTGATTTATGCAGTAGATGGAGGATGGAGATGATTTTTTTTCCTGTTCCATACATTAGTTCTTCTAGCTACATACCTAGAGGACCAAGGTTCACTCTTCCAGGTTTCATGAAATTTTCTATCAGTCAAAACAAAAAAAATCAGGGATTTCCAGTTTTACCCAGTGGTAAAACCAGGGAACTACAATGCTGAGTTGAAATGCAATACTTGAATTAGACTATGCTTAAATACATTACATAGACCTAAAGGTCTGCATGTATATTCTGTAATATATATACACTATAATTGTAGTGGCTAAAGGGTTAATACACCTTTGAACAGATGCTATGTCATCCCTGGTTTTTTAATAATATTTTATGATTGCTAGTAGTGATTTCTAAATATGTTCAAAGCTTGTAAGGTGTGCATTCCAGGTTTTCTGGTAACAGCTGGAAATCCCTGGTTATAGTTCACAGGTTATGCATTCATCTGGCAAAATCTGTAAATAAACCCTGAAAGGCAAGAATTCCACTTCCGTAGTTGCTACAGGCTCAATCACCAGGGAATGGGCAAATAACTCTTCAATAATACTACCTTTCAGTGAGCCAAAGGATGAAAATTTTCTCCCACCAAACCCTCCTTGCCAGGTAAAGAAAGGATTATGATGTTAGTTAGCGTTTATGAAACGCACAGCTTGTTTGTTGCTTGTAAAGTGAAAATATTTTAAGTACTTGGATAAACTGTCCCTAGTTACTGATTTTGCAACAGGGATAAAGGATAAATTAAACGAAGTCAAGCTTCCACCTAACAGTAGATCTGTCTCTGAACCTCTCTGTCTTTTTTGTGCTTATTTCATGAGGACTGAAACTTACATTGTCCAAAACACAAGGTGGTGGATCCAGAGCGATCATAGACTGGAGTGAAGTTAGCTGTCTCTCCACCCCTCTGCACCATGGATGACATCCACTTGGTTTGAGTTTGAAAGTGGTCTGGGAGCAGAGCAGTTTCTTGATTTCTTGCTTAGGCTTGCTAGAGGACTGTTATCACTAAATTCTTCAGAATTCAAGCACTGAGGAAAGAAAATGTGATTAATGAATTACATTTTAGTGAGAGGCAGTAATTCAGCATCCCTTTTGTTGAGACCTTGACCTGGACTACAGGTAAACCAATATCTGATTACTAATCTCTTCAGCAATCTACTCTCCTGAACCACACTTAATTATAAGTAACGAGAGTAGTTATGATTTTAAGAGTTAGGATAATTTCCCAAAGCAATTGTATTTCTTCTTAGGGTTTTCAATCTGAGTTAAAGTAGGTTTGCTGAGATTCCTCAGTAGTTTTCAGAGGTAGATATATAAATTTATAGAGCCAAGTGACACAATTGTACCACTCAGTGACAGTTAAAATAACTTAACTTGCAAACTTCCATGGATACATTCACCAGTTAGAGGACTCCATGACTGTCAGTCTTTTTTGCTTTTGTAGGAGGGCTTCTGTGTTTGGTTGGATAGAATATATTTAAGCTATTTATTTATACATGTAACACAATTTAAACAAAATAAACCAACCAGAAAAAATGTAATTTGCCTATGATTGTCACACATCAGCCCTACCGGCGTAAGTCAGTCTGAATGTCCTGAAGCGCTAGCAGATGTAATGTCTGATAGAAAACAATTTTACTGGTTTCCTGTTCCAGAAAATGCAGGTCTTGTTACTGTGAAACACACGTCATTTAGTTGGATATAAAGATGACATGAGGATGGTAGCATTTATAAAGTAATGATTTAAGTTGTATGTTTTTTTTCCTTTTCTCTTGCATTTTTGGAAAGAAACTGTTCTATCTTGCGTTCAGAATTTGTCCTCACTTAAGGAGACTGAAAAAAATTTTGTATATTCTGTCCATATTTCTGATCTCTTCTATGCCACTGTAACCCCACTGATTACTAGGGGGAAGAGGGAGTGGAGGTGTTGTATGCATGAAATTTCTGAAACAGGAACAGTACCTATGCCTCCAAAAGAGTGCATCCAACAATTGAAACACCCCAAATTGAAACTGCTTAATGGAAATTCATCTCTGTTTTCTGGGTAAACTAATTTCTGTGCAGAGGACCTGGACAATGTCTGTTCAGTGCTGGTATCATTCATGTGCTTGCTCTAGTGTGACTGCATTTCTCTACCTATTAAAAAAAAAAAAAGTTAATGTTTATGATGTGTTCTTTTGTCTCTTGTCATTAATGGGGATGCGTATTCAAACACAGCCTGATTTTCCTTGGTGCAAGTGGTGTGTGTGCCCTTAGCAATCACTGGTTGCAGGAGGGCACATGGATGGCTGAATTGGCTAAGTTGGGGCCAACAGAAAGGCAAAAATTACCATATGCCCAGGTTCTGATATGGAGCATGACTATGCAGCCTAGAGAGGTCAGGTGGCTGCAGAGATGTCTTCTCCGCCAACTGAGATGCACTGACAGAATTTGCTGGTGTATATAGTGACCCAAGAGCCCTATAAACTGGGCAGGCTGCTTAGAGGTTAATTTCCTCACCATAGTTTTGAGATTTGGTAGTGGTGGTTGTTTTTTAATTCTATACAGTACTCTGATGTTGCATTATATTAAGCACAGCATCCTAACGAGGCACAATGAAGAACAGAATTCAGGTGAACATGGGAAGAGAATAGTATACTCAGTACCTAACCTTACCTTGTTGTGCCTAGTTTAGGGGTTGGCTCTTCACAGTGAATGGGAATATGCTTCATATCTCGTGTAGGTAATATAAAAACCTGAAGCAAATCAATATGGTCCACTCTGTATCTCTCTGCCTATTCTTTGGGACAAGTCTTCTGCTTGTATAGATGCCACATGAGACCAGTCAGCCAGACTTCTGGTTGGCCTACTTACAACTACCAACAACAGAATTGCAAACCTTAGTCTGTGATAAAACAGTCTAGCGAAATCCTTCTAGGATGTATTAACAGCACAGAACTGAGGACAAGCCTCTGCTGTGATTGTGCCCTCCTCACCTCACAGACTGCAATCATAATTGTCTCAGTTAAACCAACCGCAGCAGTAGATTAAGAGATCATCCTAAAACCTGAACAGTCTTTCTAAAAGGGAAGAAGGGAACATGCTGCTGCTTTGAGCTGTGCACAAGAGAAACACTACAATAGAGGATGAGGAGTTATTGTTTTAGAAAACAAAGGATTTGTTTCATGCTGTCAGTCACCTTCATGCATTTGCCATTTACTCATAGAGGAGTATGTACGTGCTGCTATATTAGCCTTATGTAACTGAACAAAAGCCAACATCTGCAACTGATAGAAGTTTTCATAATTTGTTGGTTTTTAGGCTGTGCCCCAGTTACAAACCAGTTTGTGTAACCAGTCTAAGCAGTGTGCTGAACAACATTCAGTGCTTCAGATGCATTTGTTTTTAACTTTTTTAATTGCATGTATAATACACACTGCACAAAATTAGGAAAAGTGTAAACTTATATTTGTTACAGGTATAGTGTTTCTTATGCATATTCATACTGAATGAAGATGTCTTGATTTGTGGTGGTCAGATATTGTTCAGGATATTGAAGTACACCTTACTGTGTGCAATCCATTTGCTGCAGTTTGTTCATGCAAGGGATTTACTTAAGTAATCAAGAGGAATGAGAGAAATGTGACATTAAATTATTCCATGATGAAGGAATTCTTTATCACAGGATGAAGGTTTGTGCACACATAACAAGAACAGGTGTATCATGTGAAAGCACATGGGCAAGTTATGTAAGGGAGAAGAAAAATTATTTTGGGAATGGAATTTATTAGCATCTACACAAAGCCCTTTAAATCTCTTTAATTTACAACTGTAAAACTAGTTTACTAGTGCAGGTACTGAAGGCTTACAGTTTCAGTGCATGCCAGTTTATGTTTATATGTTTGAGCCAAACATTTCCACACAGACACAGAAAATCAAAGCAATATGGTTCATAGCACATGCTCTGGTGTGCAGTAAGTTATGGAGGCCTTTCTAGCTGGCGCTTGATAAGAGTCATTCCTGTGAAACAGGCGTATTCTCTTAATTATTTATAGAGTTACAGGAGGGAGTAATGGATTGGGAAATGGTACTTGCTTTAGGAAAGCAACCCACCTGTGTCTCCTAGGTAATAAACCTGAAATGCCAAACCAAAAACTTACACTCCTGTTAGAGAACTATCTTTAAAGCAAACTGTTTTTTGCTGATTTTTCACCCTGTGTTCAAGTATTAACAACTTCTGATGATATTAGTAAAGCAAATTGCTCAGAGTCTCTGAGCAAATACTTGTAAAAATGACCTGAAATATCAGGGCTAATGGAACAAATTCTGCTCTCTGTTATACTGGTAGGAAAAAAACCACAAGCATACTAATTTTAGTGCAATGCCTGTCTTTGTGGAGGGCTTTAAACAAGGTTGTTATTCTTTGTGGGGGGAAGTGTATGTGTTAAAAAGCTAAAAAGCATGAAGACTCTTGAATATTGTTATATATAGTCTGTCATATCTTAAATAATTAATTTTAATACTTGATTCTTCCATGGCTGTGCCCAACCTGCACTGAGAATGTGAAGAATTGCTGTGCTATAGAGAGCATTTTCTCTTCTATTCAGGATTGCATAAGTGCTGAAAGAAGCAGAGAGGGAACGGAGACCATAGGTACATTTAACTTTTTTTCCTGTCCTAGTGAGAAATCCTGTCTTGGGCTAAATTGCTTTAACCTAAATGTAGTTTAAGCTGAGAGAAAGGGTAATGCACTCTAAGCTCATATACTTGTGGTTTTATAATCTTTCTACTGAATTAGAGGTGCACGTGAATCCAGCCTCTGCTATTGTCCAGGCTTTCCAGTGCTGCTGTGGGATATCGTTATTGCCACTCAACTGCAAAATCCTCATCTCTGGAGATGTAAATGTAGCTTGCCTGTTAATATCACTGCTCTAGAGAGTCTATTGATGTCTACCTGCAACAATTTTAATAAAAAAAGCTAAATTTACATGTACACTTATAGGCACATACATGTGTAGCTGCATTATTACAAATGGAAGATGCTGTTGAAAGGGAATTCCTTGAAGTGCCACAGGGGCATAAATATTCACCTGGCCACGAACGGAGAAGAAATGCAAATTTCACTGCTTCAGCCTAGGTCATGCAAATAACTGGAGTTATTTTTGTGCAGATAGGCAGTTTATTCCTGTCTGCCTTCCTACCCAAACACCTCTTTTTGCAGACTAGGAACAGCCTGCCCTTTTGTTGCAATGATGCACTTTTGAAAATGAGGCATGGCAGGATTGCTTTTTATTTCAGGTTTTTGTCTGTATTTTGATTAGTGTTATTTTTTTTTTGTCGTTGTTTTTAGTTGGGGGGGGGGTGGTGATGGGAGAGGAGGGTTTGTGGGTTTCTTTGTTCTGGTTTTTAGTTTTGTTTTGTTTTGTTGTTTTTTTTCTGAAAAAAAACCCAAAGCATAATAATTCTTAGCCTTTATGTTGAGCTTGCATTTTGTGAATAAGTAATTAAAAAAGTACTTGGAATGCCTGTTGTTCTGTGGTGACGTAGGGTCAGTGACAAATGAAAGCTCTTCTTCCTGATGTCCTCAGATACCAATGGGTGTTTAGTTCCCCATCTTGCATGCTTCTGCAGGTGCTGGTTGTACAGGAAATTACAGAATACCCTGATCAACATAGGCATGATTATCTTTTGTTTTCAACACCCAAAGGACAGTTATTAATACAGTGGAATGTCTACAAGGAAGTAAGCTTTTTTAAAAAAGATAAGTGTATATTGTATGATATTTCTAGTAAATCCTCCTGGATTTCTACCTTTTTATTCTTTTGCTATGTGACAACTTTTGAATCAAAGTATTGTTACACCAATGAGGTAACATCGTGCCATCACCCCACAGACAGTCTCAGCCAAGGAATCTCCACAGCTTTGAAATTTTAAATTAATCTCATGTTAATGAGGCAAATTTGTAAAATGTTAAGGTTTGTGTCCTTCTCTTTATTTTTGTGGAAGACTGGAGGTTAGATTACTTGTTTGTTAAATAGATAAGCTCAGGGACTGTCCCCTTATTGTGACCCATATGTATGTCAACTTACTGGGTGCTTCCTAGAGAGGCACTTGTAGGAGGTGATTCAGCCAATTGCAGTCTGACTTTTCTTCCATAGGTGTCTCCTGAAGGTTTTGGAGATCATTAGACTCCTAAATAAAGTTTCAGTTAGTTTTGGATTCATCCTTCCTAGTTTTAGGAAGTTGGTTAATACAGCATCTAATGCCATGGAGTCGTGCTCTCATACAGTACTTTAAGTTCTTCTGTAATACCAACAATTATCTTGCACAGTGTAATTCTAAGACATAGAGCAGAGGTTCTTCTGATCTACAGTACAGTATTTGAGTTCAAAACCAAACACCTGGAATTTGGGCTAGGACTGCTGAAAATCTACCAATTGTGCTAGCAACTCTGGTTGTGTAAACACCCGCATTACTAAGTAACTGTTAGGAAATGTCTTCATTTTATATAGATTACCAAGCAGCCTTCAAATAGGAATTATTTTTAGCCAGACTGGTCTTGCCAGGTTTTGATATGGCTTTGTGCCACGTGTTCAATTTAAACTGGTAACTGAAGTACCCATATCTCATTTCCAAACACCTGAGCTATTAAAAAAGCTGGTTTTGCTTTAAACTTTAGTAATTTTGCAAAGGTCCAGAGCAGAGTATCCACACATCAGAAATTATGTAACCTGACAGACATAAAGTGGAATTAAAGTGAAATACTGAAGTACTGGTTAAAACAAAATCATCTATGTCATGAATGAGAAAACCAAAACAGATGGAACTACATCCTTGGTCATGCATCAGAGGATTTTCAGGCTCTTCTAATAAAGTGTAATTTAATAAAGGAAAAAAACCTTCAATATTCAAAATTGAATAAAGTGAAAAATGTGATTTTGTAATCATGTTGGAATTTAGTATCAATAACTGTAAGATAAGGAGTGCATTGATGAAATGACATTAGAGCTTAGGAAGAATATACACATTGATTTATGAATTATTGAACTGATTTATACCTCAGTTGTGGTGTCACCAGCACGCTGACAAAGTGGCTTTATATTAGTATACCCCATGGTAAAAGAAGCATTATATTGCTTAGTGAGTAGAGTTGTGCTTAAAATAAAGGGAAATGTCACAAGGCCTTTGAGCAGCCCAGTAGCCCCATCTGTAAAACTGCTCAGTGCTCAGAAGTGACTCCAAGCATGCAGTTCTTCACACACACTTTATCCTCCAACACTGTGGAAGATGGAACAGTTTCATATAATGATTTTACTAGAGTGAGTTGGAGCCACAGGGAAGTCAGCAGTCTTCATGTTTGGAATGCAAAAGCTCGAGGTCACCAGGGAAGCCTCCTCTGGCCAGAGTCAGGGAGAGTTGCACACCTACAGTAGTACTGGTTGGCAACTGGACTTGGAGAATGTACACAAGAATTTATTCACTGTGAAGCACAGATTAAGTGAGGTACGGTTATGGACTATGCACTTATGTGTAACAAATTATGCTGAATTTCAGATAGTTTGCACAGAGACAGGGTTGTATCAGACAGCACCTATTTAGGGATGATTACAGAATCTGACTCCTTTTTGTGCTCTGTGTAGTCTGTCTTATACCATTGTCAGGTAGTCAGAGCCTATACTGTGTTTAGTACACTAGTACCTCTCTCAGCTCAGAGGAACAACAGGTAGAGGAGATAGACACCTTTGTGCTTAAACTACAGCTTGCAGAGTCACCTCAGATGCACCAGTGACAATATTCTCCAGCATTTAATATACAAATACTTTTGTGCTCTTTTTCTCTTATGACAAAGACAAATAATTACAATATTCTCTTTAATAGGCAGTTTGATCACAGTAGTGTAGTCAGAATCCAGGAAGAGAAGGTCTTAGGTACCAGAAGTCCTTGGGGACTTTTTTTACTGGAAATGGGATCTTTGCCCAAATCTGCGAACTCTCTTTATAGAAAGACGAGATAAATAGACTCTTAGTATATGATAGTGCTAGACTTACAATTTTCTGCGTTTTTTCAACCTAGCAGAAGGTCAATGTAATTTGTGAATCAGTTGAAAAAGGAGTAAAAGGGGAAGGGGACAAATAGAACAGTTGACATTTTAAGCTATAGAAGCCTCTGCAGAAAACAAATTTCTCATGGCAATCAAGATAACAACCATAAACATGTTGTCAGAGGTAAAAATTACATTTTCCTGTAACACAGATCATATACAGATGACTGATTTCTCTTTCAAGTTCAAGCACAAAAGGGCTGTTTATATATATTCAGCATCTGACCTAGCTCTTGAAAAGCTGAGGAATGGTGGCTAAAGGGCTCTCAAAATCCTTCTTGGCAAGGAGTACAGGATAACAATCACTGTAAGTATAAATAGCTCAGAATGCTGATAATGAGTGCAGTTGTTGCTTCAGATAATTTGCAAGGTTTACCCACTTGCACAGATGCAATCAGGAAGTTCTTAGTACAGTACATTATATTTCAGTTGTGAAGGTGCTTCAGGTACCTGCTACTTTTTCCTTTGCTCAAGATGTGCTAGAGGTACCTGTGTCTGCAAAAACGTAGAGAGAGTGCATCTTCGTGTAAGTATGGAATGTCCTGCAGTGTGGGCTTGTTTTCTTTAATGCATCAACTCCTTGTGCAGATAACTGTCCTCTCTAGATGGAGCCGGAAATCATGGTCACGTAAATAAAAACTTCAGAGTGTGACATATTTGTTTAGATAGCTGCTTCTGAAGATGTGTTTTCAGTGCAACTGTCTTTTGTGAAATATGGAATACTGAACATAGACACAATTTTGAAGCTTAAGGCGCATACAACTGGGCTTTTTTCTCTAGGCTGCTTCCTAATGTATATTCTGTTAAAAATATGTACACCTTGTTTTGAGCTTGCTAGATTAGAAGATTATCTCCTGAAGCACTTAATAAATAAATGCTGGTTTTTCCCAAACCCCATCAGATTTTACTGTTAGTTTAATGCCATGTCTATTAGTGATTTAATAATGGAGAAAGAAGATTGAGAAACACCCCACATACTTGTCACAGCTTATCAAGACATTGAAATAAATGACTTCTTGAGTGTATATGGATTTTTCTCCTCTTCATCAGTACATAAGTCTAAGTTTTACTGTGTACCACAATTTATTTCTTTTGATTATTTTTAAAGAGTCTTATTATTTCAGTGTAAGCTTTGAAAAAAAAATCTCAAATCTGTGGCTTGAGGAATTGTATACAGGAATAGAAATAATCTTAAGAAAATGTCAAGCTGTTGATCTGTTTTCTTCTGTCAGTGCAGGATTTCTTCATTATGATTTGGTTGGTGTAGTGCTAGATGCGTCAGCTACAGATTTCCAATGAATAAAAAGTACAGCAACGCACTGTATTGGTAAGACAAAGAATTAAACCTACCAGCAATGGAAGCTGAGAGAGCTTAGAAGCAAGTGTGATTTAAATTAATATGTAGCATAGTCTTGCTGATCAGACATAAAACCAAGGGCCTGATTGCTTACGGTTATTAACAGTGCAATGGCTTTTTTTGTAGTATAGGGTGTAGGAGCCCCAGTGGTCTGGCCTAATTCCAAATACACATTCATTGTCCTTCAAATCTCCCTGAAGTATCAATTAGATATGGTATTCTTTTCTCTGTTTCCTCTCATCAACCAACACGTACTGGGACTGCTGCTTCCCAACTCAGGATTGGGATAGGAAACTTGGGGATTCTTCATAAGAAAACCTGTTATTAAAAGCTGTTATTGTAATTCAAGTTAGTGTTTTTCTGAGAAGTGAAATGAGAAAGATAAGACCAGTTCAGCTCTTTCCAACCTACCTTTTCCTTGCATCAGTGTGAGGAAACATAATCATGTCAGTGCTCATCCCATATATACTCAGTACACTGAAGAAGGTTGATTTGTTCTGGATGACACTCTTCTGTTTGTTCCTCCTTCCCCTTCCTGGCAGCTAGACTTGTGAATTTATGCTACCCTTCAGTGCAGCATAAAAATCCCTGTTTTTGTGTGGTGATATCTCTCCCTCAATTCTTGCTGTCCAGGTACTCATTATTGATGAAAACCCCTGGACCTTTCTCTTAAACCTGAAGATAGATGTGTATAGTTTTAAGGGTCTATCTCATGTCTTGAGATGCAAGGCAAGTTTTCTCTACTTGTATAAGGCCAGTCACTTTTCTACCAGCTACCAGCAAGTGCTGTGAGTAGGGAAA
>NW_009953929.1:771447-843203 GCF_000747805.2 Chaetura pelagica | reverse complement strand
GAAAGAGCAATGAATTCAAGAAATAAATAAAATTGGAAAGACAAAGAAAACGGGAAGTTGAGAATAGGAACAAATAGCAGTGTCAGTGACACTCTCTGGGAATGCCTACATTGTAGAGGAAAACCTGGAGTAACTGGTTGCTTTGCATGGACCTGATGCATTGTGTAACTCAGCTCTAGTGTTTAGGGACACTGGATCTGCACGTGATGTTTACTTTCAGTGAGGATGTCTGCTGTTGTGTTTGGTCAGGACCATAAAAATAACATGGTGCACTCTTCTTATGTCCAAGTGACCTATTCCATTTGTGGATGAGAGGAGGAGAGGTGGTGCAAGCACAAAGACTACTGTAATATACAGAGAACTCAGTTCAGTATCTTTAAATACACTTAATCTCATGAAGACTTGTGTACTGCCTTCAGAAACTTTAATGCTGTGTATTTGTGCTGAAGTGGTGAAGTTTCTACTTGTACCAAGATCTAAATCAGTGTTCCTGAATTTAGGGGAATACAAGGTAATGCCTTAGGAACTATACAGAAAGTACTTGTATGACTATTCTATTTATAGATTTGCTAAAGTAGTTTTAAAATTTAATTTTAAAATTAAGATTATATATGCTATATGTATTATATATGCTATAAGCATTACTCTTGGAGAATAATTCTGATTTTGAGTTCATTCAGACAAATTTGGGCTTTCTTTATTTTTCATAGGATTTCAGCTTTTTTACACTGCTGCAGTTTCAAATGTCATCACCCTGGATAGGAGGCATGAATTGATTCTGGAAGATTATTTTCTTGATTAATTTCCCCAGAAAACTCAGGGCAGTGATAATTTCTAGAACAAACTTAAAAACAGATTTTCTGGATGAACTTGCAGCTTCCATTAAAATGTGAGAAATCTGGAAAAGAATCACACTAAAGTAAAAGTGAACAACCACTCCTCTTTCATAAGTTAACAGTGACATAAAATTTCATAAGAATTTCTGCTCATTACTTTCTGTAGAAGCAAATGTTATTCTCAGGAAGGTACAGAACTTCCAAAAGTGAATCTTGTTTTCTGCAGCCTGATCCTTCAAGAAACATACTGTGTAAAATGCTTTGATAAAGGGATTTGTACAATTTTTACCTATATACTTACTATGGGATGTGCTCTTTGGTATGTAGTCTTTGTGAGACTTGACAGAATAGCTGAATGGAAGGGATGATTCGCTTTTAAAAAGATGAACACTTGCAATTTTCTATTTACAGAGATACATTGTATGCAAACATCTTTTATGTACATATCTTAATGCATTTTTTTTTTGTTACAAATGCCACCAACTTTTCTAGGCTGAGGCTGTCAGCAGACATGTACAAGTGTGTCTGTATGAGGCACTGGCAATCTGGTATACCTAGTGGGAGACATCTTTGGCTCAGTTCAGCCACCTACATGTAGTGCTTAGTGCTATTTGAGGTGTCCCAGTCATCCAAGGATTCCGCACCAGGATGGCAGGTACAGCAACAAGGACCTACAGGAAACTCAAGCACTGCTAGACTGTCAAGCAGTCCCCCAGGACATTTCACATGGCACTAACAGCTATGTTTAGGCAACGCATTAAGTCTTCTATTTTGTTCACGTCAGAGGCAATTCTTTTCCTGACTTTCCTGGGACCCTGTTTTTACTTCATAATGAGAATGAAATAGTACAACATTAATTTTTTTTTACAGCAGCTTCTGAAAACTCATCATCCTGGGCTTATTCCTAGGTACTACTGCCTAAATCTGAATTAGAAGATGTACATGACAAATCTCCTGAACCTTTCAGTATTTTCACTATTTGTTTGTGTTATTTTTTTAGTGATACAACATAAATTAACCTTTTTTTTCAAAAAATCAGTAAAAAATCTGAGTAATGAAAATGATACAACATTCATGGTTCTTGTTTCTCATAGTTGGGAAAATATATTACTGGACTTGGTGAATTGCTGTACTCAGTAAGCAGCAAACACAAGTAAAACCCGAATATAGTGCATCACAATATGTACTAAATTAATTTATCTTGACAAGTTTCATTTAGTTTAAATAATTCATAGTGTAGTTTTATTAAAATCTGAAAGAAAACGTAATGTATTCTTGGTTGCATGTTATCTTACTGTAAAACTCTTACATTATTAAAATTATAAATGTAATCACTTGAAACTATTGCTTTCTCATAAAAAAGGCTTTTTGAGGTGACTTTTTTGTAGAGAATGATTGTATGAGAAGAGTTGAGATTAGAAGAATGAGCTTTAAAATGATATTTCTTATCTATTAACGACACTTTGTTCATAGATCTCAGTGCAGTTTCCAAGGGCAGTTAGTATTGTCTCTGCTGTGCACAAACTAGGGAGCTGAAATGTTGAGAGATGAAACAACTTGCACACAGCCATCCAGGAAACCAGAGGCACCAGTGGAAACAAGACTTTAAAACTCTGTTCAGAGGGAAATTCTCATTCTTCCCAGCCCTGCCTCCCTACGTTTCAGTAAAATGATTTTGTCATTCCATTATATTATTTTCCATTATGATTTATTTGTGGCTTTGTCTCCAGTGGCTTTGTTGACCACCATTGTTCATGTCTGTGACGGATGTTTTAATCCTGCTTTTAGATATAGTTCTGGTTCATATTTCTTGACAAAAATAAATAAATAAATTGTGAGATCTGAGTTCTGTTGCTGCATGAAAACTTTATCCCCCTCCTCTTTATAATCTTCTGAACATAATGACATGAACAAACATGATTATATAACCTCAGGTGCAATAAAAAGCAGCTGGAGGAGATGATCCCTAACAAATTATAAAAAATAAAATAAAATACAGCATAAACTGGAAACATGTCTTGCAGCAACACAACATCTGAAGAGTGTGTTTAACACCAATCCTTGAGCTTACAGTTCCTGAAAAAGGCATTCTTTCTTAGAAATTCTCTTATATAAAGAATGTGATAATAAAATAGGCGAACTGTTATAATAATAGAAAACTTTTGTTTTCTTAATCTGTTCTGAAAATCATGTTTTTGGTTAGCAAGCTCTGAATGGCATGGCAGACCTTACGTTGACTCTAGACTTCTGATGTTGTAGCTCTGGTCCTTCCTAAGGCCCTTTTCAGTAGTTTAGTGTGGGGTTTTTTGCTATTCACTGGGAAAATGTAGTCTGTCACAGAATGTTTTGGATAACAGTGTGCTGAGAACATAGCATTTAGTGACTGAAACTTCAGCTTCTAACAGTGTGCAACAGATCAGAACTGTCCATGTGTTTGTATTCTCCAGTTCATGACTTTGGATGTGCTGAAGCAAAGCATTTTTTTTTTTGTTAAAACAAAAAGAATGTTTCATGCTGCTGTTGATTTGTGCAAGCTGCAGACCAGGGCAGTGCTATCAGATCTAGCTGCTGATTTTGATCAGCATCATATCTTCTAGCATCTTCTAGCTGCTGATTTTGAGTTCTCACAAAAGTGTGCACTTGATGTGGCACTGAGTGCCAGAGAGGGAAGGAGGCAAAAAGGAAATATACTTCACTCACATTATATAGTTCTCTCTTTCTTCTGTTTTCTCCAGTTTTGTTTTTTTTTTTCCTCCTCTTTTTTTCTCTTTTCTCCTCTTCTAAATGACTTTGCTGTCATTGTACTTTCACCATGTCCCAGTTCCTCTTTCTTTGTCATCTTTCCATTTGGTTTAGCAATGTTTATTTTAGCCTCATTACAAAACCATTACAGGATCCAGTGTCATTGGAAAGAATTCAAGAAAGGCTCCACAATGCAATTGTGGGCTATTTTCAACGGAGGACTATTATAAAGAGATGTTTCCCCAAAGACCAGTGGGTTCTAGCCTTTTTAATAGTCTGTTCATTTTCATGAAGACCAAATTCACACACATTTATGCAGTGTTAAAATTATTATAATAATACACATATAAAGCATCACTATAAGATGTGTACATTCTAAAATGTTGCAGACTCGACATTTAAGAATGTCAGTAAGCTGTGCTACAGCTGTCCATAAAAATACAGAATGTAGTTTAAGTATTTTATCTTAATTTGAAAGGCTTTTTGTAGGATTGGCCTATAATAATGTGAGATTTTTCTTTCTCTCAGATCTCCCCCCTGAGAAGTTGACATCCATTGGACCCCTAAAAAATCAGCCAGTATATCTGCTGCTGTGAGTATCAGGACATTCTGGTGAGCCAAAACCTCACTAAGGAGGTCACAACTGCAAGAACTGACAAGCAATTACAGACCCTGCACATGCCAGGTAAGAGGAAAAACTCTTCAACTCTTGCTCTTATTAGGCAATTAAAGAAAATTGAATCAGGTTCTTACTGTTGCTGTTGTTACTGCTTAAATACTGTAGTGCTGGGGATATAGACTTCAGTTAGATCAACAGGCTGCCAGAAATGAAGTAGTAATATCACTGGGGAAGGCAAAAAATGTGAACATATTCAGAAAGTAGGAAAAAGAAAACTCCTTTTTTTTTCCCTTCCCCAAACATCTTTCAGGTTTCACTGTATTTAATATTTGCTTTTCTTAGTGATCCCAACGAGTTGTTATAGCTATGCTATATGCCACCAGTACTCAAATGGCTGACCTCAGGTCTTCCAAGCATTTCATCACTGACATAGACATCTTCATGAGACACAAGCCAAGGTTGTTGTTTAGGTTCTAAAGATGCAGTGCTGTAGCAGCTGACAGGTGGGACAGTTTCTTTTTGAAGTTGTGTATCAATGACATCTCCAGTCTGGGAAATTCCATTAGATTTGTGTGATGCTGGTTCATCTCTTACCACTAATCAGAATCTCATAAACTGGCTAATGTACTTCTTCAAATGTTTGGACACAGTGCACTTTTTCTAAGTTTGTGCTTTCTTTTTTCCTTATACTCTCCATTAATTTTCTTGTATACAATTTTAGAAATGTTCAAGTAATACCATGAGTGTGCCTTCAAATGAGTTAGAATGCCCCTTCTTGAGAGAATTCTACTGTTGTAAATCACACAAGTCCAGGTGGCCTCAGAAATGTCCATATGGTTTGCAACATGTGGACTAAATAATTGTTTTCCTCTGAGAATGCAGACACCATCATTCTTTGGGATGCATATTTTTTAAGTTTGACACGAACATCCTGATTCTCTTTTTAGCTATGTGGAGAAATAAGAGAATGGCTAATCCATTTATTCACTGTGGAGAGAAGCTGTATTCATATTGTAGATTAAACTGAAACCTAAATCCCCATTGTATTAGTCAGCCAGCTTCATTTGACCTTAAGCACTTCACACAAGAAAAATCATTGAATCAGTGAAGTATTTGAGTCAATCATGTATCAGTGTTTTCACTGTAGACAAGATTTTCTACTGGAAACTAGTCATGGCTTGGGCAAGTTAATCAGTACTGAATTACAGCTAATTTGGTAGTTTCAGTTTGCAGTCCCATCTGCTAAAGATCTGAATTGAAGCAGCCAGAGTATAGATAGACCATCTAGAACAACCATGTTGGTCTATGGCTTGAACTATTGCAGTTAATGTTCCCAGCTAACATGCTTTTAGTAACTTAGAATTGTCTCAAGTTAGCTCTTAAACATGCAAAATATGACAATTATTTATGAAATATGTTTTTTATTCGATCCCTAGTGGATTTTTTTTAAAGTGTATTATCAGTGCGAAGGGATTGGATATTCTCTTACAAGTGGAATTCATTCTCTTCTGCAAACAATAGCAACAATATCAGCCTCATAACTGCCAATATTTGAGGTTGTTTCGGAACATCTCTAGAAAACCTTGTAGAATAAAAGTTTTCTGACTGTAATGTGATCTCTAAACTATCTCAGAACAAGTAACTTGTTCAAACGTTTGCCCAATTGTAGGTTTTCATGGCTGTGAATCACACTGTGTGTATTATTGGTAAAGGCAGTAGAGTCAGTAGGAGTTTTTTCAAAAATTTCTCTGGTTTTATTTTCCACTTCTATGAACAATTTAATCCATTCAACCCTTCCTGGTTCTTATTATCTTCTTCTCACATATTTTCCAGCAACATCTTGTTAATTAAAAAGGATGCATTTTGATAAGCTGTTTCAGGATTTTGAAGTATCTGTCTCTGACAAGAAGGCTATAAACTAGTATTCAGGTGCTCTATTTCAGCATTTTGCAGCATAGATAGGTTTTCCAGAAATACAGTGGAGACAAATCTACTGTGTCACCCAATGTGAGCGTTAAGGAGTATCTGTCTAAAGAACCCATTACTTTTTCAAAAGCAACTATGACCTCTTGATATGTGTGTGTTAGAAAAGATAAACTAAAACTTAATTAATTGGAATGTAATGTGTATTGCTTAAATGACATCACTTCCTTCTCCCATCCCTCATTAAATATTTAAATACCTTTTCATGCTTTTTATTTAGGTTAAGCATGGAAGTAAATTAACGTGTATTTAGTTTAGTTTATATTCATCCTAAAGGAGAGCTTCTACATAGTAGTTTAACCTAGCTAATTTTGAAAATTCTTTTGAAAATGACAACAACAAAATCTAAGGAATTTGAGTTACTCTTCTGCATGATTTAACAAAGCACATGTATGTACTCTTAGTTGTCTGCTAGAAAAACAAAACAAGCAAGCCTGAACAACATTCATGCTTCACCTAGCTCAAAAAGTTAGCTTTTTTATTATTATTTAAGGCATTTTTTCTGCTGATGATCTTAACAGAAGATAAATTTGACAGTCCACTTTGCAGATAAAATCGGAAAGGTGAAGCTATGAAAAAGAATGATGGTAACATCTGCTGCTGCAAATATTAAGAGGGTGAGCTGAGAGCCAGGCATCACCTGAGCTATCATTTCCCACAGTAAATGTCTACCAAAGTGTAGACATATAGCTAGCTGTTTTCGAGAAGGAAAATAATTTACATGGTAACACATGGAAAACTGGTATATTGTGTTGGTACAGATTATTCATTTGCTATCCTTGATCAAGGTTTTTTTATTAATTTTCAAGAATCACCGCTCTGAATAGGATTGAATCTCATTCTCAGTGGTAATGGTTATTTTCTTGCCTGTGTCACATAATGGTGCTTATTCATATACAAGAGTTAGAAGCAGTACAGATCCATCCCTGACTTTATATCTGCACGTATCTTGCAACTCAGAATCAAAGTGAAAACTAAATGCAGGGAACAAGCATTTTTTTTTTCTTGAGGTCAGAATATATACATAGCCTGTTTGTACTTAAATTGAAATAGAATTTTTAACAGATATTTATAATAAACTATGATTATCCAAGTTTTGTCTGATCTGAAAGGAACAGACTATACAGTTGAAAATTGGGATGTATTTGCCTTGATAACGTAGACACCTAAAAGCACCTAAAATAGCCAGCTCGGTTATATGATGTCAAAATTTTACATAAATAAGACAGCACTTACAGGGAGACTTTTTGCATTCTTACTAGAGTTATTGAATAGCAAGAAGAACCTTGCCAGATAGGCTCAGTCAAAGGTCCAGTAGGCCAATAACCCCTTTCTCCAATGGTAGCCTCTAGCAGAATGTTGGGGTTCTTTTTGGAGGGAGTAGGGGTAAGTCAAGAGTGGAACGGCAGAATGACAGGTTTTCAGAATTACAGAGCTGCAGATTATATTAGTCCTGTTTATATAATATGCCTAGATTAAACTCTGTTCTCTGAATTAATTTTTCTTTTCTTTAAATGGTCTATGACTTTTGCACACAAAACATCCTGTGGCAAGGAATTAAACAAATTATGAATTGTGTGGAAAAGTACTTTCTTTTGTTTATTTTAAACCTGCTGCCTGATAATTTCATTTGGTGCCTTTTGGTGTTTTTGTACTTAAAAAGAATAATGAATAAGAATCCTGAAACTACAGAAATCTAGCATAAAACAAGATATTCCAGTTTATTGATATGACCCATGCATAGGTGGCTTCCAAATTCACTGTCAATGACCTAGTAAGGTAAATAAGGTAGTATCTGCCTTCAGTCTTGTTAATGTGAAACCTCTTTTATGTTTTTGGTTTTGGTTGTGTGGTTGTTTTTTTATTTTATTTCTTATTTAGAATAAATTTGAGGTCCACGTTCTCTGCATCTTGAGGTAGAGAACAGATCTACATTTTCTTCAGGATGATTATAAAGCATCTGCAGTATGTTTGTAGTTTTAGAATACAAATGGCAAACTTAAAAACAATTTATTAAAAAATTCTAAGGTTCTAAGATTTTGTTTCATTTCCAGCAGTTATCAGATTTCAGGAACCCAGCTTGTATAGTTAGGTTTTGCAGTGGTCTGAAAAATTCCATCCGTCTTGGCTTACTACTGGTACAAGCACACAGGCAGAAGAGCATATACAGATATATTTGAATTAGTGTAGCAGATTATTTTTAAGTCCTGTGCTGACTTTTGCTTTGCAAAATTTATTGACTGGAATTATATCAAAAGAGTGCCCAAGTGCTATCTGCCCCTATGTCCTGCACAATTTGGTATAGAGGAGTTAAACTGAATTTATTGTTTTACCTTAAAATATGTGGGCCTCAAAATGTACATCCAGCTGTCTTCTTGTTTGTTTGTTTTCTTAACAAATAACTTCTCCATATGTAAGTGTATTTAATTCAGAGCTTTCTACCAAAGATGATCATCAGTAGTGTTTAAGCTAAGGCCTAAATATAGTACTGTCAAGTTTCAGCTTTGGGCCCCTTGGGGTCCTGAGGACAAAGTAGCCATTGTAATATTTGCTTCTGTCTGTATTTGCAGTTTTGATAAGTATATGACTAGATGGAACTGAGCTTGACTTGAACAATTTATGACACTTCAACCAATGCAATACTCAATTTGGTTAATTAGGCAAAGCAGCCTAATGATGGTTAGCTGCTGAATATAAACTGGAGTTCACTGCCTAGCCAAAGGTAGTGAGCTGAAGAAAGTGCTGTGCTTCAAAGGCTCATAGTGAGCTTTCTTTTAGTATTGCTAAATTATCAGTGCTAATATTTCAATTCCGAGAGTTGAGACATCCATTAACTTTAATATGTCATGGAAGTCCTGCCTATGATATTTAGACATATAAATATGTTCTTGTGGCAATTAGCTAAAAAATGACAGACTTTGGTTTAAGAATGCACCTTCTAATGTTACTTTGTCATAAATCTACAGCTGGAAAGCAGGAATTGCTCGCCACTTTCGAGTATGATAAATAGTTATTATTACTCAGTTGGTTAAATATTTTGCTAAAACATAGTAACAATTGATAAGGTTTGCCATCATGCTTCCTCAGATGCAAAGTGCCTCCCATGATGGCCTTAATGTGTAAAAAGCAGTACTTAAAAGCAATTGAGAAGATCTGTGGTTTGTCCTTTCATTATGCTGCTGTGTAGTTATGGGAAAGAGAACAGTGGCTTGGCTGGCACAGCACATAGTAGTACCACATAATTGAGCCTGGAATATTTGTGTTCATGAAACAAGAGATACACGTTCCCTGCCATTATAGATCCAGTGGAGGGTTTGGGTTTTTTCCCCTCTCCTTGTTTGTGTAGAAATGCAAGCAATGGTGTTTGAGCAGAACTCTTCTGAAGTGCTCAGCTAGAAATCATGTAAATGGCTCATGGCTTGCACAGCAGGCTTGTCTTCAGGGAAGCATGTAGTAATGTTTCTTTGCATGCAGCCAGATGGTGTTGATATGTACACCTTTGCCAAAGAACTGGAAAACTTGTAAAAGGAAGTGCTGTAAGGTTCAAGTGGAGAGAAGATCAAAGAAATAAATAATAATGAGTAAAAGGCCTGCTGGTTCTCTATAAGCAGGGTAGAAATAAGAGGAATTGTTATTTTAGTATGTGGATTCCTGAGATATGAAGGGTTTTGCTCCTGTACTTCTTAACTCTTCATTGACTGGAGCTTTCTCAAAAAACTAAGTGCAGTAAAGTTTGTGTTTCATGATTTTGGAGGTAGTTGCAGACCACCCTATAATGCTACTTACAGTGAATTTGGGTTAGGATTTGATTTTGTAGGAAATTTATGTACTTCTAGATATTTTTAGGTTTTAGGCTCATGATTAGGGAATAGTGGCTCTTTTTGGAGTGACTAAGCTTGTAAACTTCACTTCCTTAGTACAGAAAACATTTCTAGCCTGGAGCTCCTATCAGCCATTCCCAGAAAGGTAGTGAAGAAATGTATTGTTGTTTCCGCCACAGTAAAACAAATTCATTTTTTTTTTTTTAAATGCTAGGGTTGCAAGTTTTCTTAAAAAAATATGGAAGTAGTTTTGAATGAGACTGTCTTATTTTATTCAAATTATTTCACCTTCTGCCATAAAAATGACTAAAAAGTTGATGCAGTAAAAAGGTTCTTACTGTAATCAGGAGTTTGAAGTAGGAGAATATCTTCAACATGTTTAAAGATGTTACTGGAAGCATCATAAGGACCCTTTTTCAGTTTCATATAGTATGGACATTGTTCACTCAGAGGGGTGAAAATATGTGTCATATGAGTATCAAAACTAGTCCAAGATAAACGAGAATAACATTTGGCACATAACTTTGTATTTTGTACAGAGTTCAGAAGAATACTTTTAAATGTGGAACATGCATCATCAGCTTCCTAAATCCAATCAAATTTAAAATTTGCATAGAGAAAATATGTGATGTTGATGCTGGAAGGCTAGAGCTGGACTGACTGACATCCATTGCCTGTATTCTTTCATGAGTTCCAGTATTACGTGGATAATACTGGTGGAGTATTTAATTGACACAAATTCTTATGTGAAAGGCATATTTGTGACTAGAGTCCTTAGAAAGTGGCAATCCTGGAGCATGAGCAGCTTTTTCTAATATTTTCTGAAGGCTTTCCAACATTTTATTCTTCACAGAAAATGCCTGCAGAGTTGAATAGAGTATCATAACCTGTTTCTGAGATTTCTTAGTCATCTTAGGGAATTGTGGCTTCAATTCCAATAACAGGAGCTTTGTTATCAACTTTAATGGGTCTGCATGCCTTCTATAGAATAGTTCCTTAAATTTAATAACACTAGAATAAAATGAAATAACGAATTCTCAATTGAATTCTTCTATATTGTAGGGTAATTTTAACAGACCCCTATTAAATTCTAGGCAACATTTCAATGACTGAGGTTTATCTTGTTTTTCAATAATATTAGACATAAAAGATCTCAGGGGGTGTCTCTGCTGAATAATGCTTGCTCTCTCCTAGTTCCATGAGAAGGACTGTAGCAGAAAAGCAGCTTGGGTACCACAGTACTGCTGCCATAATACTGCTTCTGGCAGTAGAGTCCATGTGCCTTTGGTGTTGCGTTGACTTGTGCAGATGAGCCAGCTCACACAGATCTAGGTGAGACACCTGGCATCACATCAGGTTGTGCAATCTAGAAATGTCCTGAGATCTTGCCAGTAGTTCTTTTTATTTAATCCTACTGGAAAGAAGGGAGGATGCTATTGTAAGGATGCCTGTTCTCAAGTACTGTTGGTTTAATAGGTTTACTACCAAATCACTAGCCTGTTTAATTAGGCCTATAAAAGTTATTGAGCAAGGTGTGGACTGAGGCTTGGGAGAGGAATATCAGGAGCACAGCATGTCTGGAAAAATGTCTATAAAAATCTGTCTATAAAAGTCTCTTACTATGTGGTCTAATTAAGGTCTGGATACAGCACATACATTACTTACAAAACAAACAGGTTAGTTTCTGTTTGCCACACTTTATTTTTATAACCTGATTACAAACTGAAAGAGTTTGTTAATTTAGTCTTAGTTTGGGTATACAGCAAAATCAGTGCTTGTCACTGGTTTAGATCAACCCCGCTCAAGGCATTCTTTGGAAATAAACATGACTGAATCAAGTTGTATCAAATAACTACTTTTGCAAATTGTTAATTTGCCTTTTCTTGTTGGTAGAAGGTTAGATTATAAACACATCAATGATATCATGTTTTGCCTAAGGGCAATTAGCATATGCCTGTGTCTGAAAGAGAGAAAATAATTTCTAAAATTTGGAAAGATGAACTGTAGAACTTGTTGGTGAAACTATCACAAGAATATTATAAGTTGCGTCTGCATTGAAGAGAAGCGTGGGATGGTCTGCCTGAGAATGGAGGAATGGTGACACCACATTAGTGCTGTAGCAAGGTATGTTTCAATGTGAGCTCTCTTACAGCCGCGGTGTTTGTGTTCAGTTACAACAATGCTCTGTAAAGTAAACCTGAAGTCATACTACTGCCACCACTTACAAGTAGAGTCTTTACTATATATAAAGAAATTCAAACTTTTTAACACGGTTTGTTGCTTTCTTCTAGGTCTTGTTGCCACTAGTGTATTTCTTAAGAATGGCAATAGGAAAGGTTTGGTTTTGACAGTTAGAATAGTCAAACCCTGAAATGGGCCCCAGAGAGACTGTTGAATC
The DNA here is from genome assembly GCF_000747805.2 of Chaetura pelagica. Lineage (NCBI taxonomy): Eukaryota > Metazoa > Chordata > Aves > Apodiformes > Apodidae > Chaetura > Chaetura pelagica. Next base: position 830,804 of record NW_009953929.1, on the reverse strand, counting down.
ACCACCCTTGAAGCCATTCAGCACTTACCCAAAGAAGGTCCTGATGAATCTAACTTTGAAGTTAGTCCCGGTTTGAGGTTGATGACGGACTTTAGGGTCCCTTCCAATTGAAATTCTTGTTATTCTATATTATAGGGCCAATGCTTAGGGCCAGCCTGGCAGGCATAAGATGGGTCACTTAGTATGGCTTATAAAAAGACACAGTACAGAGAAGCCCCTATTTCTTCTATCTTCAGGTGGTAACTGCAAACAATTCCAAATAGATGAGGAAGTCTCTGGAGCTATTTTGGCATTGCAGTCCTTGTTCAGTAATCTTTAAGGCTCATAAGGTGATAGTAGCCACCCCATGCCACCGTGGCTTCCCAGATAAGTAACCATCTGCTTGTATTGCAGATAAAGTGTCTGATGTATGTCTAGTGTACAGAGTGTAAATAGCATCTCAAATACCATGAAATGTCAATATTAATGCCTGATGGTATTTCAGAAATTCATGTTGAGTCAAGCAAGTCTAAATCTAACACAACTGATTTGTTTATATTCTGCAACGCTGAGGAACAGGTTATACCTCAGACCTCCTTTGGACTTGTTTCAGTGAGCTCTTTGCTTTATCTCTTGTATTCACCTCCTTTGCTTCACTGCTCTTATCTGGAGAGAAAAGTCCAAAATAAACATCTCAGTGAGATACTATCTGTCTCAGTAGCTTCTCAAAGAGAATAAGCAATGTGTTATGCAGGTATGATGTAGCACTTCTGCTTTGCGGAATAGGGAAAAAAAAAAAAAAGTGTAACTAAATATATCTGTAAGAAGCTTTGGAAATAATGGGGATCAGTGGGTGGTAGGTTACTGGGTGAGAACAAATTTATGACCTAGGAAAAAATAGTCCTGGTGGGCTATAGTAGGATTATTGAAAATGACAAGATACAGGGTTCTGCTGGGTATTTTTTCACTATGTTAAATGCTGGCCCTGGTTAAAAAGATTGTCTGTCTGTCTTTAGATAAAAAACCTGAGCTTTGCTGGTTGCAAACTTGCAAAATTCAAAGATGAAGAAAAATCAAGAAAATTATGTCTGTTTGTTCTGTTTGCCTGTCTTCCCCCAATCTTCTAGCTGCTCACACAAACACAATAGTTTGCAGAGGTTTGTAGTTTAAAGCAGAAGAACTGTTTTATATTAGTCAAATTTTCATCAGTCTTTTCCAGCAATCACCATGACACTTTTCTCCTTGTGCTGGAGAAATAGTTGGAGAAGCTTAGTTAAGAGTGAACTAATGCTGTCGCCACGTGATGTCCTGAATGCCCAAGTGGGCTGTGGAAGATAAGTGTAGCTTACGTTCTGACTGATATTGGTGCTGGCATTTGGGATTGTTAAAGAGGAATTTAATGGAGCTTTGTTGATTTATATATGTGGAGTACAGAGCCTTTAATATGTCTAGTTTCTTCTGGTTTATAGCTACTTTTTATTTTATTGCTGACCAGCAAACAAAATAATTTCCCTTCATCCTTTTCTGGCCAAAGTCTGAGACCAGAGCGACAGGTCACAGGAGAGGCACACACAATTTCATGATGAACAAAGCCTGGAAGTCAGGGCTGGGACACATGGCGTTTCTAGTAAAGGTGCACACAGGGCTGCTGGGCTCTCTGGACATGGTGCCACAGCCCAGCTTGGAGAGCCTGTCTGTCAGGGTGATGGACGGCAGAGCAGGCTGAGCAGCCCTGTGTGATACCCATGTTACAGGTCAGGAGGAGAGACCGCAGCACTCAGCCTAGGTTAGGTTTTGCAGGGGTGGCAATACCCACCCTGGATGCTGTGGGAGCTTCCCAGGTTTGCTGATCCTCTTCTCTCTCACTCTGGTTTAAAACTATCATAACTCTCCTGGCTCCCACTGAACTTACATCTGCTGCTGATTGAAGCGGCTGAAGAATTGGGATGGGACCCGTCTGGCTCCAGCCCTTTCAGTCCTATTTTCTCTTATTTTTCCAGCCTTCTGCTTAACCCTCTTTGCCAAAAGCACTCTTTGGTGACTGGCAAACTAATTGGCCAGAGGAGGTATAATCAAAAATTCATCTCGGATAATTAGACATAGAGCTATCATTATCCTTGAGGTTCAGATCATTTTTGTTTTCATTAGCTGTGTAGTTCCCTGTGGTAGATGTTTCTGGTAATTTCTTGACAGTGAGGGGGTCATGAGTCCTGTCATTCTCTCAGATGTGCTTCTTTTACATGTCCTTGCTTAACTATCAGGAGCTGGAGGGACAAGCTGCCTTGGTCACGTGGCACGTTCACCATTTCATCTATTATGTAGGGCATCTTACGTAAGAAACAGAGGTTTCACTACTTTTCTAGCTTGCTGGAAAATTTGTTGCCACATAGTTTATGAACAATCATTTCTGTTTTCCCCAATTTTTCAGATAAAAGTAATTTTGAACAGCCATTGATAGTGTTAAGAAATCCCATTTGCATTTTATGTAATTATAGTTACATAGCAATTAATTTCCTGTAGAATGGCAGATTAATGTTAGAATTAGATCCTTGGAAAGTTATTGCTTTATATGAAGCATCTAACCAGATTTCTGTCAGGAGAGCGTTAGCACTTTTACATTTTTTAATGCAACAGTGAAAAACAAAAAAATTCTGTAGTGAAGAATAATCTATGTTTGTTTGTGATATGAAGAAAAGCTTTACTTTTTGGGTTTTTTTTTGTTTTGTTTTATTTGTTTTGTTTTTAAGCTGATGCTCTATATGTTACAGTAATAATTCTGAATATTGGAACCAACAAATAATGGAATTTTTATTTTTTGAAAATCCTCTTATTTGGGAATTTGTTTTCTTTTTTATAACTATCCAGACACAAGAACATATTTTCGCAAAATACATGCTTAAAATTTTTTCTTGGACCAGCTGAAATATTCATTGGTAAGCCATTTTGAAAGGAAAGCTGAAAATACTTTGTATCGTTGGAAGAAAGTTAATTCAGGAGCAGTATGCTCTTGCAGAAAATATAGATGCTGCTGAAAATGAATATTGCAATTGAAGGAGTTTTCATTGTCAATATTTGTTATATTTGATTATACACATTGTATGCTGGAAATGTCATGGTTTTTGACTGCATTTACATATTTAAATTTAAAAATATTTTGAATGCATTAAAAATGTATTCATATTTGCTAAACATCTGCATATCCAGCCTTTTATAAGTCACAGAAAGTTATATTACCTGTCTTTAGAAACTTAGAATAAACAGTCAATAGTAATTATTAGCCCTGATGCTATTGTCTTAAATGTTTCATGGCTTTTCTCTCTAACTGTTGATTGCTTCCTGCTCAGGGAGGAACCGTGATGCTGTTCGTACCTTAGAGACATGGAAATTGCTTGCAGAGGAGAGTTGATTTACAGCTCATTTGTCCTCTTTATAAATTCAACATTGTATTCAGAATGCAAGTATACCAGTAAGCTGTGATGAGTTTCCATCCTGTGCTTGTCACTGGGAAGGGTGCATGATGACTTGTCACAAAAGCAAGGACTGAAGAAAAGTTAAGTAAACAGAACCCTGCAAGAACTCCATAGAGTTCCTGTTTGTTTAGTTTCTTGGATAGAGTTCTGCAATTTAGTTTTACATGAGTATTTTGATGAACACAGAGATTGTAGGGAAGATAAATGGGCTCAGTAAAAAGGAACACAGCTCAGTGTTACATCCCACCTTTAGCTAAGCTCTTTTGAGCCAACTTCTACTGGCACACTTGTTGCCTTTGACTTCAGTGGAGCTCTGCTGGAGTGTCTAGGCTGGAAATGTGGCTGAGGAAGGTGACAGCTTTCTGAAGTTGTCTTTATTAAGAATACTTATCTTCCAGTTATCTCAGTCATGAGCAGCAAATCTATGCACTGTGTAGGCACCTGGATTTCTCAGATATTTTTTCTCTTTTTTTTTTTGATCCTAATTTTGTTGACTCTCTTCTCCATGATGTTCTGCTTTATCCATGCCCCACTGGGGCCAACTATGCTCTTCTGTACATTAGAAATGGATGGAGAGATGTGAGATGTCACTGTATTTGTTTCCTTGGCTAAGGAAGCAGAATTCCCCTTTTTATTGGTGACTTTAACGTAGTTGCAATTTCATTCTAGTGTATTAGCATGTAGGCTGACGATTTGAAATACTGGGTTCCTTAATCAGTTTTAGCATATACATTTGCAGACCAACTAATGATGTGAAAATATTTTAAGAAACAACAAAATAAACTAGTGTGAAGGTTGGATATTTTCATTCCCATTTTGGAACCAGGATGAGATAATTAAAAATAAATAAAAATCACCAGATAAGTGACATCTCTATTTTAAAAATGTGGTATCTGCTCTGTATCTCATGAGCAATGCAGTCATTAGAGTGAAACAATGTTGAAGAATTCATGGGCTAGCATGTTCAGTTTTAAATAACATGGTAGAAGGGTATTGAGACCTTCATCTTTCTTGATAAAGTAAAGTATTTTTGAAAGGAACATCTTATCAGATCAGAAAAGCTGGTAATATTGGCTGATCAGCACAACTCAGTCATGTCAATCTGACATTTGATCATAAGTAATGTACTTTTGGTAAGAAGGAAAGTCAAAGTGAAGGACAACACAATTTCCATAAGAAGTGTTCCAAATGAGAAATATAGTATTTTTAATACATTTTCTCTTCCCTTTTCAAGTACCAGTTCTGCTGTTGGATCCTCATAAAAGGAATTTTATACTTGTCTCAATCTCTTTCCTAGATCCAGACGTTTGACTCTGTTACTTCAGGAATATATAGGAGGAGAGAGATTTGGGTTATTTCCAGGACATAACTGTAAAGAATGGTGTGTCTAAGCTGTTGAGTTGAATGCAGAACTTCTACTAATTCATTATCATGGTGAAGGGCAATTTAATTATTTTGAAGGGATATCTGTCTTTGAGTGTCTCATCATCACTAGGGAAACTTTAATGTCTAATATCAATGTATGTTGATTGATAAATGAGTGAACCCCTTCCCAGATACTAATTTCACTATTGTTTTCTTACTTTAGAAACGAGTTTCCTAACCTGGTAGTTGCTGCAGTTTACTAGACAATTATCCTTGTTAAGGGTATTATCTCCATGACACATAAAGCATACAGCGTTTTCTGTCCCTACTTAGACCCTGTGGGACATGAGTCCGTTCCAGACCAAGTACTCATGCAGTGGAATAGATTAGACATAAGTTAATATATTAGGCAAAGCAGTCAGACTCTACTAATTGTACCTAATCAGTGGCTAATTTATGACTTCTGGCTTTTGGTTGGCTTGCAGCATAGGTGAGGTAAGCCTGCATTTGGGTGGAGTGCACATTGTAGACCTACTTTAACATGCATCACTGCAGGTGGATTTAGTATAATTTTTCATGTATCCACAGGTATTTATAATGAGCTCATTTATCAATATACCTTGAATACAAAGAGTACCTACATGATTTTATAAACTGTAAATAAAATGTACAAGTATCTTCAGATAAGACTGTTCCATTAGCTAACATTCTTGCTTCAGTGCCAATCAGTTTTAAAAACAATTGATACACACAAACCTTTCGAGTAGCACTCAGATGCAGTCTAGAAGCCCTGTGAAATTAAGTCCCCTGTGAGGTTTTTGCTTCTATTTGGGAAAAGTGGTAATTTTTAATTTTTTAAATTTTTTTCTTCATACTTGCATTAGCCTGAATTGAACAAGAACAGAAAGATGGAGTTGTCTTATTTTCAACTTTAAAAGGATATTGGTAATTTAGTTGTGTTTATTTTGGGTGTGTTGTGTTAAGGTGAATGCATGGGTATACTGAGTCTTTGAAAATGAAAATGATAAGCAATGAAGGAGCAAGACCTCATGAAGTCTTGTGTTTCTGTAGTTACCAAAACCTCCTCTGAATATCAAAATAATCCACACTGTCTCTACATCTTCTAGTGATCATCTGTTTATGAGGTGGGTGTTTCCTTTTTTCTTTTCTCAAGTCTTTCAGGGCTTGCCTTTGTGGCATATGAGTTCCATTACTACTTTCTGCTGTGCTCTGGCACCCAAGGAGAAATGCAGAAGCCCTCATGGCTGACATTTTTGCTGAGCTAGTTTAGGATATTATGAAAGTTGTGGATTCTTCCTAATTAGCTTGTTTTAAATAGACTACTAAAAAGCAAAAGCAGAAAGTATTGTGGAAAGAAAAAGTGCTTGTCTTTCCACCAGAATACATAGGGGTTGAGATGAAAACAAGTAGTAACAGCCTGCAAGGCGCTTCTAATTACTCTTGTGTATCATCTCAAGCAGGAAAAGATATGATGCTTGATTGGATAGAAAAAAAGTTATTTATTACTAATGAGATGAGTCACAGGCACTGCAAATCAGGATAAAACATGAGAAATATCTGAAAAAATTCTCTTTGCTTCAGTGTTCCAATTAACTAATGTGTTTGTTTTTAAAATGTAGAGAAATGTGTGTAGGATCAATTACCTGTGACATTCAGCGATGGCAAGGTGTAGGGCAGGATGGGCTTCAAATATTCTCATCAGGACACTTTCTGAAGGCTGCTAGGAACCTTTAGCCCAAAAATCAGGTACTACTTCTCAACAAGCTGGAAGTATATGTACAAAACAGCATAACACCTGATCTTTGGGATTTATTTTTTTTTTTTTTTGTCTTTAAAAAAAGGAATAATCTGAGCTTTGCAGTAGAACTAAAATATTTCCCTGATCATTGCTCTACAATCTGATGTGAGGTGGCATCACACAGATCAGTGTTTCCAAGTACTGATGTTGAAACCAAAGGAGTAATTTTTCAAGGATTAGGCCATTGTCATCAGAATTTACCATGGGAAAAACAAGAAAATGTTTATTATTAGGAGCAATTCTATGGCCCTCTGCTAATCCAGACAAATAATTTAAGGTGCATTACAGCATTCTTGCTAACAGTTTTTATTGCATGCTAATTGTTTTATACTTACAGTAGGAATTGTGTTCTAAATAAAACCCCTGGAGCCTTCATCCTGGTTGCCATTTTTAGCACTACAAGTATGTCCATACTTTATTTTATTGGCTGATATTTGGGTTTTTCTTGATACCTCCTCCTTTCTCTGTCTTCTGGGCACAGCCTGCTGCTTCTTTGCAGTTAGCAGTCGCTTCCCCTCCTTTCAGCCATGTGGTCTAGAGACAGAGGAAGGCAGTAGCTGTTCCCATGGCCATGGTGAACTGGGAGAAGTCAATTGTCTGTAACTGTGAGGAAGTGGAAAGCTTTCTGTTCCCTGTTTTCCTTAGTGGTACTAGGCAAAGAGATGAACTTTGCCACCAACTTCTCATAAGGGGAAATTGAACTGACCGAATCACTTGGAATGACAGAAAACTTCTGCAAAAAATAGGCTAGTAAGCAGACTGGATAGAAACAGGGTTAACATATGAGAGAAGGTAGGCAGTAAACAGAAAATAGTACTTGGAGTCTAGTTACATTGAAATCCTAATTTGGGCATAGCAGAAGCTTTTGATCTACAAGTCAGGAGCTCACATATTTAGTGTAACTGGGAGCTTGTTATAACCTATTACAGGTCAAATTCAAAATTATGTTTGTTTTCTGAACACATTTATTTTATTTGTTAGATTGCCAGATATTTAGTTCCAGAGTAGGTTTTAAAATGGGAAAAAAATTTAAAATTATATTCCTCTCCCTGAACTATCAAATACCCTATTTGACAGTTCCAATATATCTTTTTAATAGAGTACAGTGAGGTTGTTATATATGAAACAAATGATCTTGTGGCCATAATTATAATTACCATTGACTTTAATTTTTAGTAAATTCAGTCTCACTATTAATGTTTATCAAGGCATGTGCTTGTCTTGAGCTAGATCACACTGATCTGCCAGGCCTTGGTCTGTGGTGGCACATTTGTAGTTGCCTGTTTGCAGTTCAGCATTCTTGAAGTCTGCGTCTGCTGGTTTTCAGTGTCCTGGCATTAGAACATGTACTCAAAGATATAATTCCCTAAAATATTGTATTCTACATGTACATTCTCTCTTCAGTTATCTTTCAACAATTTTTAAGATAAAATGAGATTAGCAAGAAATTATTTTTTTTGTTTCTACTTCTAATTTTTTAGGTTTTTGTTTGGTTGTCTTAAGGAACAGATGGAGTCATTTGATAAATAACATGGAGGACTGAGAAATGAGATTATTTCTAAAACAAAAGATGATCTTTTTTCTGTAATAAAGGCTGCCCTAAATATGAAATGAGTCAGAGACTTGAAATTAATAGAAAGGAGACTTGAAAATAAAGGTCACATGCAATTAGTGAGATAAACAATTTGGTAGTTATTTTTATTTATTATTGCATCTCTCAAGTGACCACTGGATAATCATCCTTTAATATTCTTATTAAAAAATAAAAGAATGAATTCAAGATAGGGGTTAAAATATTATTTAAAACAACACTTCAGTTCCATCACAGGCAGAGAAGGCAGTAGGTTTTGTTTGTTTTGGTTGTGTTTTTTTGTTTGTTTGTTTGTTTGTTTTGTTTTTCTTTAATGTCCAGTCTGGTGTTAAATACTGTAAATACTGTAATACAGTTACATACTGTAGAATAACAATGTTTTCAATTTTGCATCTTCCCTCAGCCTCCAATTTGCTATTTACAAGGCATAGTTAAGAGTAACATTTCTATTCTTCCTAGGGAATATTAAACCTGCTTATCACAAATGACTATTGTTAGTATAAATAGAATTCAGAGACACTAGATCATGTGCACCCCAGAAATCCCATCATACAAACCAGCTTGCATTAACTCTGCAGCTCAGGGTTGCAAAATAGTCTTGCAAGGAGCTCCTGCAGATTTCTGCAGTAAGTGAAGTTGCTCAGCACCCAGAATGCACTCTGTTGTTGCAGTCCTCAGCTCTCAGCGCACAAAACTGTAAATACCACCAGTACTTTGAAAATGCCTTTTCCATTGCAGTGCAGCAGACCTGTTTGTTTTGGATAGCTACAAGTATTTGAATTGGGCCTGGAAGTCTTAACTCATTGCTGCTTTGGATATCAGGTTATTATGAGGAGAAAACATATCTTGCGGAGCAAGCAGCTACAAGAGAGGGATAGTTTAGTTTAGTCTCTTGGCCTACAGGAATGTCAATGTTTTCAGTTGAAATGATAAAATGTATTGCATTTTTTCTACTTTTAAAAAATGAATGGGGAATGTGAATACAAAGTATCTTGTCACTTGGATCAGTAATTAATAATCACAGACTAAGCTGTCTTCAGATAGCCAGTTCTAAATAAACTGGCTTGTTACCTTTTCAACTTGAAAAGTCGGCCAGATCTGAAATGGGTATCAAGGATGCTTTCAAACAGCCTGTTGCAGTAGAAACTGTGTAAGATAGAACTATGCGGAAAAAATTATATTTGAGCTGTCGGATTTACTATACAATTTACATGTCAAGTGTCAACATGATGGGCTATCTTAGTAAACGCCTATACTGCTACTTAGTGCAAAAAGTTCCTTGTTTGACAGTTCAGATTTAGAGGGTTCTAGCTATCTCTTTCCTTTGAGACTAAATAAAAGGTGACATCTTTAGGACGTGAAAAGTGCTCTTTACACTTACAGATGGACTCTGGCAGTCAACAGCTGAACTGTAATATAAGATAATAGGGCACCAGTCAGGGATCTGGGCCAAGTGAGGAAGTGCAATGGCCCTGAGTATCTTGAGGTATAAACCCTTGCTCCTGTTAAGGAGATTATTATCTCTCTTTTTGCATGCATTAGCTTTAATGGGAGTTTTTTCCATGAGCCTGAATAGTTCTATTGGACCCTAGCAAAAGTAGATGATTATGGGGTTTAAGATATTTTACTTAGCAACAGATTATTATTTAACTGTTTAATGAAGTGTGTCTGTGGGATACTTTCTGCAGAGAAGATTCTATCCAAATTCTCATACTGTTGCATGGAAGTGAAATTGCTCTTGACATACTGTATAAGATCCTAAGAGGATCCATGAAACTCCATTGGTTGAAGCTGCATATACATTAGTAATATTTTGCTATTAGTTCATATTACCAGCAAAATGAAGAACTCTTTGTCAGAGATCAAAAGACTCTGACTATCACAGAATCACAGAATCCTAGGGGTTGGAAGGGACCTCGAAAGATCATCTAGTCCAACCCCCCTGCCAGAGCAGGGTCACCTAGAGTACATCACACAGGAACGCATCCAGGTGGGTTTTGAATGTCTCCAGTGAAGGAGACTCCACAACCTCCCTGGGCTGCCTGTTCCAGTGCTCTGTCACTCTCACACTAAAAAAGTTTTTTCTGATATTCACACTGAACCTCCTATGCTCCAGTTTGCTCTCATTGCCCCTTGTCCTATCACTGGTCATCACTGAGAAAAGCCTAACTCCATCTCCCTGACACTCACCCCTTACATATTTGTAAACATTGATGAGGTCACCCCTCAGTCTCCTTTTCTCCAAGCTAAAGAGACCCAGCTCCCTCAGCCTTTCCTCATAAGGGAGATGTTCCACTCCCTTCATCTTTGTGGCTCTGCGCTGGACTCTTTCAAGCAGTTCCCTGTCCTTGAACTGAGGGGCCCAGAACTGGACACAATATTCCAGATGCGGCCTCACCAAGGCAGAATAGAGGGCGAGGAGAACCTTCCTTGACCTACTAACCACACCCTTTCTAATGCACCCCAGGATGCCATTGGCCTTCTTGGCCACAAACTCTTTCTACTGCACCCCAGGATGCATTATATACCTTTATATTACGCATTATATACCTTGTACTTTTATGTCATGAGGTGTGGCTCTGAAACTACTGCATTTTGCATTTACCAAATTATTCTTTTTTTAATCTTAAGATGATGTCCTTGTCAAATATTCAAATATGAACATGTCCTTCTCCTAAATATTTCTGCTGTAATTCTTAAAGAGGTAAAAAACCACAAAACAAATATAACCTCTGATTTAATGTTTATTATGGGTTGGTAGTCTTTATTTATGACTGATATTTTACTATGTCCAATGACAAGGGAAGGTTTATTATGTTATGCAGGAATTTATCTAAAACATTTCCACTTTCCATGTCAATGTGTAGATGGCACCCTTGTTAACCTTTCTTGTGAATGTATGGTTGAATTTTCATGCATCCACTTAAACCCCATGTTCACGTTCTGAACTAAAGAGATCGGTTATTACTACCAAACATTATTATTATTAGCAAGGATAAAAGGAGAAAGTGTAGGTCATGTCATTTTGGAAAGAGAGATAGGTTTTGTTTGTTAACAGTGGCAAGTTTAGTTCCCTGAAAATGGAAATGAAATGAAAAAGAAAAAAAAAGAAAAAAAAGAAAAATTGTCTAGGCCCTAATAGTGAAGCTTGACATCTTAATCCTGACTAAATCCACAAGTTAATTTTACTCTTCCTATCCTTCATACATGCCTCTAACCATGAAAGTGATTCTTCACTAAAATTGTGCAGGGCCTTGTAATTCCTGCTTCTGTGTATGACCATGACTGCCTTGCTCTTGCCAGAGCTTTTCATCTTGGAAACCTTCTGTTTAAGGCAGATCAGGGGCTTCATTTTGCACATTTCTCTGCCTGTGTTCCTTATGGAGTTTTTTGTTTCTGCAACATCTAATAAATAGTCCAGGACTGGGGACCACGCAAAAGACAGTGACAACTACCCCTTTCATACAAAGATACTGCCAGAGCATGAGTTAGATGGATGTTTTAGGTATTTCACCTAGTATACATGAAATAGAAACTATTTTTAGACTATGAATCAAAGCCAGGCTTTTCAGTACTAGGTGAATGCCCTTATTGCCTCGGCTGCAGAAGCAATGCTCACTGTGCTTTATAATGCAAAGTGGTGTGACTTTAAAAAGGAGTGTAGAGGCAGGCTACAAAGCAAAAGGAAATAGGGATTGAAGCCCTTATGGTAGGAGAGAACTGAATTGAAGTCTGTAATGTTCAGGTGAGTGCTATAACCCCTAAAGTTCTGCTGTGAACCCCTGCTGCTGTTCTAATACTGATGATAATGGATTGTGTGATACATGGTTTTGCAATAGAGACTCTACCTGCAATTATATCTAGAGAAAGTTTATACCCACAAACACAGAGACAAGTGGGAATGTGGAACTGTTTTTAGTTTCTACTGTACCAGGCTGACCACAGACTGCTCCTCTACAGAGGATAGGATAGCACTTCAGCCACTATATTACTTCCGTGTCTCCATCTGCCAGCTGGTTTTATGAACTAGGAGAGATGATGGCATATCCTTAATATTCTTTGACAGCACAGTATTTTTACTTAGATTGTCTATTCCAGAATGATGCTTCTCTGATAGAATGGCCAGTCAATCTCACAGCATGATAGAAAACAGATGTAAGATTAGGATGCAAAGTAGTTTTCCAGATACTTGGTCCCAGCATGCTGTACAACCCAGCCCTAGAGTTAACCAGCCAAGTGCTGACATATGTCTTATAGCAAAATATCACTCACAGCCACAGTTCAAAGGCCTTGCTACCCTCCAGGGCAATTAATATAGCATCACATTCAATGGTGCTTGAACCAAATCCATCGAACTCTCAGGGGAGGAATAACGAAGCAATCGCAGAGCTCAGACATGAGCAGCATGTGGCTGCAGGTAAAGTTTCAACCCCTAAGAATACAGTCCTTCCTTAAGAATGCTTGTGTGACAATGCATTAGAAAATGCTTCTGCTATTAACATAAACGTCAATGCTCTTACTAGCCTCACTAAATTGAAGTTCAGACTCTAGATGTGAATCTCCACTTTTCAAACTTTTTATTGCAAAGGCAGCTCCAAATGTCTTTCTTTTTTTTCTTTCCCTAAGTGTTTGGATGTTGGCTTTCAATTGAGAATTTTAAAGACATTTTAGAACAAATAAATGATTCGTACTGTACATGCACTTTAAAAAATGAAGTTGTATGCATACATTCAGTGATTTTCTCAGTAATACTAATGCCTACCCATAATGCCTTTTGCTTCAAGTAAGTATCCAAAGTGATCACATTTCATTTTAGAAATTATGGGCAGATTTGAATACTAATGCTTGTATTATGCAGCATTTATTCAACTAACAGTGCTATTGAAAGTAATGAGGCATCTCATAGCATAATTTAGTACTCGGTGTGAACATGATTTGATAGCCACCTTTTACCTGGGATGTCTGAAATTAACTATATCTATTATGTAATTGCATCATGCTATAGAGCGCAGGGAATAACAAGTGACTTTTAACTCCTGATTTTATTTCAGCAGTTCCCACTTCAATTTCTATTTATTAGTGTACGAATGCTGTGCTCCCACTGATCCTCCTATTGTGGTTCAGAAAGAAATAGAACCTATTTAGCTGTGTTTTACACTCTGCTGAATATAACTTGAATATTGAATTGAATATTTTTATTCAGGCTATTCTTGGGAATTCCCAGACTGGTCATATCCAACGGAAACTGATAAAGAGTCCAAGTTCCATCTTTTCCATTGTAATTAAAAGTAGCATATGAAAATGAACAAATAAAAGAGTAAAATCTTAGTACTTCTACTGTTTAAGAAGATTAATATTTTAGTGGTGGCTCCATGCTCCATATTTTTTTCTTTTAGGAGAAGCTGTGCAAAGAAGGCACACTTAAATCTTCTCCTACAGATTCTGGCAGTCAGTTTATTGGCAGCAGGCAGTATATGTGGCACCATTTATTTACCTACTTTTATTTTTTAATGGATAAAAATTTTTTAGATGAGAAAGATGAATCTTATGAACCTTTTTTTTGTTGTTTTCTTGTTTCAGATCTGCATAGTCAGTTCCACATCAGATTCTCTATAATTCCTCCTAGGTATGCAAGTTTCAAAATTCTCTAGGAACCATGCTTGATTTCTCACACTCACTGTGGATGTCATAGATCTGGACAAAAATGGCTGTTTCAGACCTCTTCTTACAACATAGGTGCTGGTATTTCAGAAACCAAATTCAGTAATATATATGGCATTATTTAACCTGGATAGGAAGGGGTTGATGCTCATGCAAAATCTTAACTACAGAAGACGGGTTTTTTGGGCAAGCTTAATTAACCCCTTGAATACATACTGCTGTTAGGAAGATCTATCTTTGTATTTGCAGATTATATGATTCCATAAAACTAGGAGTATTGCCTTGAAAGTATTGCTTTGGTTTATCTGTAAATAAGTTGTGTTTTCTTCTATTTTTTACTGGAATATACTTTTTTTTTTTTTCTGTGAGATATTTTCTGGGTTTTTTTGTGTGTGTGTTTTTCTTTGTTTGTTTGTTTGTTTGGTTTTTTTGGTTGTGTTTTTTTTTTCTTCTTCTTTTTTTTTTTTTTTTCTTTTACCAGCTCCTGACACCAACTTGTCAGAAGGATGGTGATCCTTGCCAAAATTCTGTCCTGATTGAAAAATGGTAAAAATGCATGAATATGCAATCAAAACAAGGCAAACTTATTTGGGATAATTATTAAAAAAAATTATCTCTTGTTACTTCAAATTTTAGAAATAATACACATAAAAAAGAAAAGAAGAAGTCAAAGTGCAGAGGAATATATTGAAACAGATGGCTTCAATATTATGAAAATTTCAAAGCAGAATTTTCCTATTTTAAACTGAAAATGTGTTTGAAACAAAATAATCTCTTATGAAGCAAGCAAACATGATACTGCTGGGTGGTTTAAGTCCTTCTTTTGGGCCTATTCTTACCTCAGCTTGATAGGGAAGAAAAAAAATTTGTCCCATGTGAGGGGAGATGAGCTTTGAATATTTTCAAGTTTTTTCATCAAAAAGCCTATGAGTTGCTTTGTTTGCCTCATCTGTAGTACTACTTCCTCCAGATTAGGGTGGGAGCACAGTGGAGAAGCAGTTTGGGGGAGATAAGGTGCTGATCAGCATCTGTAGTGCATCTGTCCTATACATTATTACTTTGATTATTTATGATGTTAGCTAAGCAAAATAATCCCTGCCTGATCACTCTAAAACCTTACTCTGAGGATCTGTAGTCAAGTACTTACTTATCTTTCACTTTCAGAAGTGAAAATCTAAGCAATGCAAAAAGCACTTTTGTAGCTACTAATTTAGAACAAATACTTGATAGACTGGAAATGATTTGGTAGAAGTGTTTGTGCAGTAGAAAAGCATAGAGGTAGAATGTATAGTGATGTCTACAAATGTTGAAAAAGATTCTAAGTAAGCACAGTTGTTTTAAAGAAACTAGCCTATATATATATATATATGCACACACAAATATATAGGTCATGATTAAAAATCTAAAATTGCACCTTTTCTTTGCTAATGTACTGTTCTTTATTCCCTGTACCTGATCGTGTTCAGTGGGCTCCAATGCCTGCCTTTTATAAGATTTTTCTTTCATAGCTCATATCACTTTTATTGCCTCTCTCTAGATCAAAGCCATAGGAAGAAGAAAAAGAAAAATAATGACTGAGAATAATGTCTGCAATCTTCCACATTTTAGCATTATTTTTCTAAAGGTTCTTACCTTGATTTAATGTAGCTTTTGCTCATTATAATTCTAGGAGTCACTGTAGGTATAATTCTTCACCATCCTGGATATCCCAACCTTTCATACCTTCCTAGAAATTAGTGCTTTGCCAGTTCTAATGATAAAAATTCAAGCCAAATATAATTACAGATTCTAAATACATTTCAGTTGCTTTATTTCTATTTCACTTGCCATCTGGCTGTACATATCCCTTATATTTTTTTAATTTCCTTTACAAACTTTGAAAGCTTACAGTCCTGACTGCTTTTCTAAAAGAATGCCAAATTATCACATGTCTACAGGCACTGGTGATTTTAGAAAACAACCAAACATTGTGAGAAAATCGTAGCCCACTTCCATATATACATATGTTGAATTTCAGAAGCTTGATGTCTTTTTACCCAGGATGAAATGTAACTGCTGGGCAGTGTGGGGTTTGTATCTTACATAAAACTACCTATCTGAATTTCATTTTTTGTTCTTGGGAAAAGTTTGTTGCCCTTAGGTACAGAGCTGTAGAAGAGGGTAGCATATGTATATTTGCAGGAAGTGATCTCTCAGATTCTACAATTTTTGCCAGGGTGTATTAATGCTCAGGGAAACTGAGAGAACTCCTACTTTCTGTGTAAGTTTCCTCAGCCTGCTGGTACTTGCAGCTGCAGTTCTTGCAAAGAGTGGCTTGTTTTGTTGTAGGTATTAGAATGAGCTTCTCTCCAGTGCTGTGATGTCTTTGTCTTCCCTCTCTTCCTCTGCCAAGCCTCATCCTCATCCACAGGCTTGGTCTCTTTCAATAGCAATATCCTTACTAATGCAATCTAAGTAACACTTTTGATGGCATAATTAATTTTGGTAATGGCTGTATAGATGAATATCATCTTCCACTAATCTGCCAGTAAGTATCCTTATGTTTAGAAATAATAATAGGAAAAGGGTATTGAGATGTTGGATGGGCCTGGGAGACGTAATTTAAAAGTTAAATTGTACATCACCTGAATTCTCTTTGAAGGTACAAACCATAGACCAAAGGAGAAAAAAAATCAATGGATCAATTGGTTTAGATTTTGTAAAATCTTGAAGAACATGAATGTTGTGTTTTCCCCTAATTTTCAGTGTACACATTGTCACAGGTACTATTAGCAGAAAAAAAATTATACATTTATGAAATTCTACGGCACTGTATCTTTTTTGAAGAAATGTGGAGAACTTCTGGAAGTGCTATTTCAGTGGAGCAATTCCTTTCTGTAATTGGTCAGACCTATTAAAAGTCATGGATTCTGATGCCTAGGAAATGCCTGAGTTTATTTTCTTACTAAAGCAACCTGCTTCAGGCTTGACCTCATTTTCATATATACATTAGGAAGGCCAGCGATTGTAAACACAGATGGTCTAACACATTATGTCATGCTGCTGCCCTTGTGTTGGAACAGGGCTAAATCTTGCATTGAAAATGAGGATTTTTATGTCAAACAAAGTACTTAATTAAAACCAGATTGCAGTATTTAATGACTATGCAGTAGCTTATTAAAATGTTGGCATTAGTGTTTATGATGTTTGGTGGATTAAATACCAATATATTTGTTAACTGTAGAACAACTTGCATTGCTATTGCATCAAATCCAAGCCTTGCCTCTGTGATGCTACAGAGGCTTTCTGGTCTAGAAAAACAGGTTTAGTCTTTGTGAATCTGGGACAACTCATGGAGAACTCAGCAACATAGAGATTCCCACAGCCACACTATGATGTACATATGTTCACAATGTATCTCAATTTCTTCCCTGAAATCATAGATTGGAGCCATGGGTCATTTCTTTTCCTGAGTGCAGTGCACAGCCACAATTTTAAAAGATGGCCTTTTAACTTAACCCCCCGAAGAACCCACCAGTTCTTACCTTCTTTTGAACTGTGGGCAAGAGAATCCACAAGAATTTCCTTTACCTGCAACACACACCTTGTCTTGGTGTCTAGTGAAGGTCCCTTAATGTTTTCATGCCATCGGCTTGTTAAGTGACGAAAACAAAAGACCACAATGTCTCTCCTCTATCCAGGATGAAAATGTTTCAACATTTCTCTATTTTTTAGCTGTTCATTTAAAAATGATAAACATCTCATCGCTCTTTTCCTTTGGGACCTTTTCCTCCAGATGAAAGAAAAAATTTAGTCATTCTCTTCCCCAAATGATGCTTCTTCTGAAGTCATTGTGGCTTCAAAATCTTACATATGGTGTTGTACATACATATTTAAATGCTATGGTCCTGTGAGAGATGTTAGCAATTTATACCTCCATCTGCAACAAGTTATGGCCACCTGCATCAGCTCAACAATGCTGCTAATGTGCAAAGCCTTCTCCATTCCTACTGCCTTCCCAGTTTCTCATTTACGGAGGGAATCAAATGCATTTAGAGAGGGAGGTCATGCTGTGACTCATGACCTTACATGAGAGCTCTGCACAACATCATGGTTCGTCTTGTACTGCAGGTTTTTGCATGTACTGATGGTAGAGATGGTACCATCAGAGGATGGGGCCCCTGTCAACAAACCTGTAATCACTTGAAATGCATATTTATAATTAAATCTAAATTAAAATTTAATTCAAAACAATTTAGAATAAGATTGCTTCTTTGTACCACCAAATGTTAAGATATCATAAAACATATTTTAAATCTCTACAGAAAGGAGTTAAAAATTTGATGAAATGATGGCTTTGGACAGCAGCAAAATTTTATCATTGAATTAAAGAATGTTTATTAAATCCAGAAATACTCCTTACGGTATTACCTTTTTTAGGGTGTAGATTTTCTCACTTTCTACTTTCTGGGGTAAAATCTGGCTCTGTTATTTCCTCCATTATTTCGTAGTCAAAGTGGTAAAGACATTTTTGCTACTCAGCTTCTGTGCAGGAATCTCAAAGACCTTTGATATTGGCAATACAGATTCACAGCACCCTTAGAAACAAGCAGCATCATGATCAGTGTCTGAAAAATAAGAGGAGTCAGGCTAAGAGAATTTGAATAACTAAGCAGACAAACAAGTTTGCAGCATAGCCAGGAAGAGAATGCCAGAGGAACAATTTTAATTTTTTTTTTCTCTATTAGATAATTTTTTCTCAAGCAATGTAATTTTAATCATTCTGAAATGATCTGTGAGTTTGACAAGAAGTTCTGCAAGTTTGATCTGAAAGTTGGGGGTGGGGGCAAGATGGACTTGATTCCTAACTGCTGAAATGAACATTTGCACTTTTAAATTTAGGATTATTTTTCTATGTACCTACCCTGGAGAAGGGAAGGCCTCTCCCTTCTCTTTGTGTAAGCAGGAGGGGAGGAGGGCTGTGGACCCCAGTGCACAGTACGCTGCGGGGTGGGAGAAGGGCAGGTACCTGCAGGGCTGCAAGTGGGATTCCAGGCTCTCAGGCAGGCATCACAAATCAATCTTGTTATTCCACTCTTATACTGTAACATAAAAGTATGGCAACAGATTTTGTTTCTTTGTTTGTTTAGTCCTTTGCTGTTTTCATTTAAAAAAAAGCGCAACACTTTAGGTAAGAAAATGCTCGCTTTGAAATATTCCTAACGAAGTAGTTAGATGAAGCAATAGAAAGCTGGAGAGATGTGTATAAATACCATCAAGCACAGGAAAAGAAATACAGATTTTTGGTTGAGAAAAAATGACATGATTTTTGTTAACCAAACATGGTTTTCAGTTTGTTTGCTTAAAAAAAAAAAAAGGTTTATGGTTTTGCTCCTAGGCTTTTGTCATAGGTGTTTTTCCTCTATGAAAACATTGTATTTCCTTGCAGCTTGTTCTGGGTATATCATCCTTAGGATCACTTGCTGGGGTACAGTGAGGGTTTTTTTTTGGTGGTTTTTAATGCTCGCTTTGAAATATTCCTAACGAAGTAGTTAGATGAAGCAATAGAAAGCTGGAGAGATGTGTATAAATACCATCAAGCACAGGAAAAGAAATACAGATTTTTGGTTGAGAAAAAATGACATGATTTTTGTTAACCAAACATGGTTTTCAGTTTGTTTGCTTAAAAAAAAAAAAAGGTTTATGGTTTTGCTCCTAGGCTTTTGTCATAGGTGTTTTTCCTCTATGAAAACATTGTATTTCCTTGCAGCTTGTTCTGGGTATATCATCCTTAGGATCACTTGCTGGGGTACAGTGAGGGTTTTTTTTTGGTGGTTTTTTGGTGGTTTTTTTGTGTTTGTTTTTTTTTTTTTTTTTTAAGCAATAAAGTTTTTTCTTTATGTCACTTTGTTGGGCCAGATTATTCTGCAAAAATGTAAGTCGCTCTTATTTCTCTGTACATCTTGAAGAATGAGCCAGGTCTGACACTTCACCTGCAGCTGGGCTGATACTTTTTCACCTGCTTAGAATCTGAAACCTTTTTTCAAAAACGAAATTGTGGGTAATGCTTTGTGGATAACGGAAGCCAGATATTTAGGAAACTGATTTAACTCTGTTAAAATCAATGAGAAAAAGGCATATTTGTTCTATTGTCCTATAGGTATTTGGTATGTTATGTAGATTGTTGCACAACTGGAAGCAAATTTATAAAGTTCCACTGTGCTTTTATCCCTAATAGTTTAGGTAATCATTATAGCCATTAAATATTTTCCCAATTTATACCAGTCCTGTTGTGAGAGCTCAGCTTGATTTCCAGACCTTGAAGATTAATACAAGGTTACTCAGATATGTATGAATTAGTTTGGAAGTCAGATTATTTTTCCTGCAGTGCTGAAATTGGGGAGCGATTCACAGCAGATAATTTAACAGATTTTTACCCCTTTCTGCAAATATTTTAAGCATTTCTTCTGCAATTTTCTTGCCTACTTTTTCATTTTGTGTAGTTATTTCTGTGTTAATAAGTTTGGGACAGATTATTTTTGCAATTTGCTCCATGTAGATCATATTAATATTGGGGTTTTTTTACTAAGACTCTCTGGAATCTGCTCTTTTCCAATTAAAATGCAGCATTGTAAATTATTTAGTACAGGGGGTTTGTTCTCTAAGGCTAAGTAAGACAAAAATGACAGAAAGTAAAAGCAGAAGATGAGTTAGTTAATCTTGGAGATTTCCCTGGCCCTGTCATGAGAAAAAGCATTGGACATATGGACCCAGTGTTCAAAATTTTGTGATTCTTTTCTGATCTGTAGAGGAAGACATAATTTCAGTTTAGTAACTTTCAAGAAACTAGAGATCTCTTTCTCTGCTACCATATTTATGCTATCTGATTGCATGTGCATTCATTCAGATGATCCTGTTTATATTTGTCATATCTTTGTCTGGTTTACTTAATTTCCCTGAGGTCCTGAGCTTTGGATGTGGCTATAGTTTTGTTAATCTCTGTAGTCCCAGAACAGCAGCTCAGGGTATTTCATATAAATGCCTTTTTGAATGCTTCCTTCTTGAGAACAGCTACGTATTTTTAAGTGTTTTTTCCATCTCAGACTGAATAAAACTGCTTTCTTGGGCCTATGAGCAACATGAAATTAATTCTTTGACCTTCCTATTTATAGACTGTGTTATAGTGCTTGTACTTGGCATAGTATTTCCCTTTTCAATATTTTTAAGAATATTTGCAGTCTCTTTTTTTGTGGGGCAGTTCTTATGAAAGTTAAAAATGACAAGCACTAAAGGGAGATACTGGCGATAAAATCGTAAGGTTCATAGAGAGTAACAGGATTATTTTTGGCTAAGGAATTTTGAGAGAATCTAAACTTTACATTATGCCTGTGGGCTACACTTTTTGTTAGCTGGAATCTTGGAGCTGAAAAGAAGCAGGTAGTCGAACAAGTAGGGGGAAGAGTATGAATAGAGGAAAGAAGTAACTATGTTGTGAAGGGTCTGGGGAAGGGCTTTAGGTGCTGGGTAGAAGGGCCTAGGTCACTGGTGAAGGAGCTTTAGCAGGCACCAAAGACAGTGGGCTGCATTAATTGAGTGGGTGTTCAATATGTTCTGTGGTACAGTTGTGTCAGTAACTGCTCAAGGTGCTACCTGACGAGGAAATCCTGGGGAAAACACAAATGTCACCATTTCCATTCTGAGATTCTGAAATCTTTTGTGGTCCAGAGGTTTATAGGTTGGGAAATAAGGTTTTTTAGAAAGATTTTCTAGGAATCTCTGTTGTTGTGGACAGAATCCCAGTGTGAATCCCAGAGTTTTTTTGAATGAGCCCACAGACACCATATCAGCAGTTAGAGAAAAAAATTAATGAGTACTATATTTTACCAATTTTACAAGCAATTGTTTATCTTGCCTCAAATGGCTTACAATTTAAATAGGCTACCCTGGAAGATGTTGTTTTGATTTTGTAGAGCAGAAATAGATGTTGAGAATGAGATTACTTGCATTTAAACTTTATGTAGAAATGTGGTGGCACAGCTGGGGAATAAACTCTGAGCTCCTCATTCCTAGAGTCGTAACTGCAAGACTGTTCTCCCTGTGTGTCAAACCAGGAGCCTCCCTGGCTTGAACCAGGACACTGTGTTTACAGATCCTTCATTGATGCATATAAGTATGATGGTAGGAAATACTTTTCAGCTGATTTACATCAATAGGGAGCTGACCTTTTATAAGAAGAAAACAAAACTTCATAGTTTGATTATCCACTTGAAATCTATTTTGATTTCTTAATACAAGGACTATAATCCAGAAGAGAGAATGTCTAGTACAGATTAAAATTAATGATACTTTGTTCTTTATCTCTTGTATCTTGTAATAAGGTTATACACAGAGAAATATATTTATTTGTTTTTAATCATTTAACAGTCTGTTAGGTATTTGGATTCCATGCTTGTGCTATATTAATACTGGCATCTGTTAACCCTATTAAGCATGTCTCTTACAAAACACACTATACATGATTATGGGCTGAGGGAAGAAAATGAACAAAACCACTGCAAAACTAATTGCAGAAATATGCTCACTGAATAGAATTGGTAATGAAAATCATGACTTGGAAAGAAAAGTTAATGCAGAGGATGATAACAGGATGACATTTAAGAAGAGGTGAGATTTGGATTTGTTCTTTGTGCTAAGAGTCAGTTGCTGTTACTTTTTATAATTTAATAATACTGAGGTGCAGCAATAGGGGACGTTTCTTCTGTTATCTGCATCTTTGCAAACACTGCAAATAGCACTGAAGTAGCCATAGGTATTTTAGAATCTTTGTGATGTGTACATAATTTATCATTTTAGAGTGGTAACCAGGAAAGGACTGGACTGAATTGTGGGGTGGGAGAAATCCTTATTTTTCTTTCTTTTTTCATTTTTGGTTGTTAATAATGATCACCAGCCATATGCCATTTCTGGTGAACTCTCGATTCTTTCTCTTCTGGGAGCAATATTTTTTGTGGCTTTTTGACATGTTTAGCTGATTCTTCACCTGACATTTCATTAACTCATTGGTCTTGGCTTTTCCCTTACAGGGATGAAAATTGAGAGCAGCTTACTGGTGTGCAGCTAGCGTGAGTGAGACCAGGTTTGAATTCAGTGACAGAATCCTCCCTCCCACCAACCTACTACTCAAAACATTCTGGTGTGTCTTTTGGGATTCTGAGACTGCAGCTAGATGTTGGCTAATAACACAACCCCTGTAGTCTTCACCCTTGTGTTAATGACTGATATTCTAGCACAAGCTCTTGCACAAGAAAGTGATGACCCTGATTGGGGAATTGATTTGGCTTAAAAAGAAACTGGCAAACACCCCTGCTTTATTTTTCAGCTAAATAATTTTCAGTTCTGGCTTGTTGGATGGCTGCCAAATGCCTATGATGCTCTGGTACAGTGTGTAAGAGCTGGTTGAGGGGATGTGAGATAGTCATTATTTTGCCCTAGCACTGCTGTGAAAAACTTAGTGTGAAAAGGGAGGAGATGCATTGAGATGTTATGCCTGTATTGCTACTGCTTAGGTGCCAGGACAAGCCTGCAAGTTTTTAAACTAAGTGGAAAGTACTTCCTTTGTCTGGAAACCAAATCTTCCTTCTTGTTTTTGAAATTATTATTTTTTTAATTAAAAGTGAATTTTTGTCTAATCCTCAGCACTTTCGTAATTATAACGCAAGTGTATTTTTCCTCTGGATTTCTGTGTTTGCCTTCTCTGAGATTTTGCAGATATTTTTTAGCACGTGATACACTCGGGGAGCATGAAGAGATTCTTTGTTGTGAAGGCAAACAATATACCTGGCAATAATGTAATATATTTTAGTGATCATCTAAGTAGGTCAATCCTAACTGAGGTGGGGAGAACAAAATCAGTTTCTGGTGAGGGGAAAAAGACTACTGTGTCCTTCTCAGTGCTGAATGGGGTGTAAAATAGCAAAGATGTTTTGCTTCCCTTGACAAATATTGACAGGAAATGTAGTTAAAACTTTATTTGCAAGCTTCTGGAGATCTAAACCTGTGTGAGCCTTTTTTTCTGCAGTGTTAGGCTAAGGTGGTTGAATTGTTGATTAGTTCAACTACATTGACATGGAGAATATACTTCATGGAGAAGTACTCTGGGATTTATTTATTTATTTGTCTTTGTTAGAGATTCTCTTTCACTGTGTGCTGCTGACCAGAGCCAAGGTCAATTGCATCTGTCTACAACTTGAGCTGTGGGTGATTTTCAGTTGTGCACTAAATCTCTATTTCAGAGTGCATATTTACCATTTTGACATATATTAGCAATACATTAGTGTTTTAGTTTTTTATAGCTGTAGGAATTGCCATTATATATATATAAAATTAATATATATTCATATAAAATATATATGTTTTTAATATATTTATAATATATTTGTATAGATATATGTTTAAACTCTTCCATCAAGACTACTGGCTTTGGCCTTGATTCTGGCATTGTCTTAAAAGGGACATGACACAGCTAGGAAGGCAGCATCAATGTTTGGCAATACAACAGACCTTCTTGAGAAGGATAGTGGCATACCAGGATAAATTACTAGCAGAGGCTATTGAGTCCCCTTTACTCTGCAGAGGAAATCTTAAGGAATGTAACCTATAGATCTGTCAGGAATGGTATAGCTCTCATATTTCTCCCTTGTGGAAGGGATATGGACTAATGGATTTCTCACGTCCACCAGAGACAATTTTTTTAACCTTAGTAACTGTGTTCAGTTTGTTGGAGAGCTGAAGAAGTGAGGCCAGTAAGATTTTTTTCAAAGGAATTGAGGACAATTCAGTTTTATAAACAACTGCCCTCCTTTAGGAAAACCCACACCCAAATGAATACAAGATTTTTAAGACAGATGTTTTTCTTTTAATCTCCTTGTAGATATTTTAGGAGGTAGTGAATTGAAAATAATGCTTGTGTTACACGAAACAGTTGATAGGGCAATTCCATGGAGAAGACCAAAGTAGAGGAAAACAAGATAAAGAGGTACCTAGGGAGCCATTGATCAGTTGAATGTGTGGGAAGAAATGAATGTGAAATAAGGCATCATGGTTGACTTTTGTATCAAAGGGAGAATGGTGTATATTTAAAAATAATTTTCTTTTTGTTCCTTAACCACAGTGCTTATTCTTCATTTTGCTCTCCAGTTTCTTATAATTTTTCTAATAGTTCTATAATACAATTGTTATGGGCAGATACTTTTGCTAATAAATGGCTTAATCTAGATTCTGCCAAAGACAAGGAGAGATTGTTATTGATTTCAATGGAAAATTAATTAAGTGCATGTTCTTTAAACTTGGCACCAGTTGTCATCACTTACAGCTCTATTGTTCAGGGGATGGTAAGTAATAGAAAAGATGGGAATCAGTGTCTGATCACGTTGCCCAGAACATGTTCTGGGCTAGATCCAAATTAAATTAATGTTTACATAAACTGTCCAACATATAAATTTTTCCAGTAGTTTCTTCTCTTTTCTTGTCGCCATTCTAAACCATTATAATCGCTTTGCCTCCCCATCTGGGCCTTCAAGTTCTACTGGCCCTCACTGTGCTTGTGGCCTCAACAGTTTGTGGCCATCAAATTGGGGATGGAGTTCTCATTGTGCAATGGGTTTAATAAGTACCATATGTCCTCATGATGTTTCCCTGTCCAGACCCTGTTTTTTATTGTTTGGATGATCTAGTTTCCTTCTTTAGCAGACTGATGAGTTGGAAATGTCTGTGCAAATGGTGTCATTCCAGTGAGCTCCAGTGACGGAGGCCTATTTCCTCTAACAGCTGGTTGTAGGTTATTGTAAAATTGTAAATGCTCAAAACTTTTGCTCCCGTTCCCAGGGGTTCCCCCATTAAAATGATTTTGCATTCAGTACCTGCCAACAGGGCCTGTAAGTGAGCCAGAAAAGCAGCAGATTAGGCATAACTATGAATTCTGAGTGGAACAGAGGGGTTGGAGATTGAATTTTTAGCTGGGGGAAAAAAAAAATAAAAATGAGCCTTTCATGAGAAACAAAAAACTGAACACCAAGTGCTCTGTGGGGCCATTATATTGAACTGTAGCTCACAATTAACACCTCTGCTGTTTTCTCACCATGGGAATAGAAATCCTCCAAAAAGTTGATTGTGTTAAGCTTTGCCCTCCACATTTTGGAGATCATCTTCTAGCCAGATCCTCTTATTTCTTATTTCTATAGGCAGAATAAGTCATTGGGGCTTTCTCTTTAAAAAGAAACTGGGTATTAACTACACCATTCCAGTTTTTTCCCTAGGCTTGTAATCAATGGTTCTAAGGTTTTAATCCTTTCAGTTTTACAGACCTGCAGAAATAAGTAACGAGAGAAAAGCCTCTTGAATATTTTCACCTTTAAGTGCCCAACTTTTCAGTGTTGTGAACAGACCAATTGTGTAGTACAACAGATGCTGTGGTCTTTCATCCTTCATAACGAGGAAGAAAAAAAAGTCAATTACATACTTGCAACCTGGAAATGTTTTCTAAGGAGTGAAACAGTCTTTCCATAATGAATATTTATAAAGTTATTGTTTCAGTTCTTAGTTATCACTGAGCATATCTGTTCCATTTTGCTTCTATAACCTATGCTTGTGAGCATGGCAATTTGATCTTGTCTGGGTTATGATTTGTTGGGGCATGTGAACTTGTGTTTCCAGGAACAATTTTAAACCATTTATCTGTTTTCCTTACTTCTATGATAACTTGGAGTACATGCAAATGATTGCCTGCTGATATGTAAAGTAGTGAAAAGTAGTGTCACTGTTCATGTTTTCTTAAATAGGTATAATTACACTTTTCTGTTACTGTTTCATGTAATAAATACAAGACATTTTTGTTTGACAGGAGTAGAGGCAGAAGACTTGCCATCTCTTGTTTACTGTTAGAATTCACTTAAAGTTGTACTGTGTTGTCTTTGGAGCTGTACTAAGGTGCTTGATACTGGAGAGTTGTTAAGGAAGAGATAATTGAATACTATTTCAGTGTTGTGTAGGTTTATGAGACTTGACACCAGCATATAAATATGGAAAGAATATTTTGGTGGTTGACATAATGGAAGAGTTAAAATAGTTAAAAACAGGAAGACAAAGGCCACTAGTAACCTGTCATTTTAACCTTAAAAACTGCTCCTTAGAGACATGTTTTCAGTGAGAGTTCATAAAGAGAACCTGAAAGAAAACAACCCAAACTAAGGAAAGGCAAGGGAATGCTTTCCTTCTTATTTGTGCTGATTTTGTTTTGCTTTCATTTTGAAAAGACAGAAGCCAGAAAAAAGCCCAATTCTATTCCCTTTCTGATAATCAGCCTATAAAACAAGTAGCTAGTGCCATAAATAACAGTTGTATAAGCTCTGAAAGGTCTGGAAACTGAAATGTGTGGTGATGTATGATAGAACATTAAGCAATGGCTTTAGAATATTATTGGTGATACATTTTCTCAACGTAACTCTGAAAGAAAATATGAAGGCCAAAAATAATTAAAAAGGGGCCTTAGATGTGCTTGGCTTTTCCTTAAAGTGAAATTGAAATAGGAAGTTTCTATATATTTGTGTGTATATATTTTTCATGATACTTCACAGTATAAACTTTCCAAATTTAACATCCTGTATTGTGTGTTGTCTGAGTAGTCTTTAAGCAAGTGAGGGGAAACATGCCAACATGAAATAGTAAAATATATGTGTATTTCAAGCAAATAGAGAGAGCAAGGCAGATGAAAGTATTTTAGGCATTTTCGTTGACACATTTCACTTCTCATTCTTCCTCCTTCACAATGCTGGACTTGAGCTGTATTCTAAACTGTGACATAGCCCATCATTGAGGTTTTTGGTGATCTGGAAAAGAACTGGGTCATGTTACAGAAACAAAAGAAACTAATTTTTTAACATTTCTCTGGGGAAATTAATCGATCAGAGCAACCTTTAAGGACAAGGAGTGCACATCTGTAACAGAATATTTGTCAAAAAACCCTAACCCTTGAAACAAAGGAGATTTCAGAAAAAATGCCAAAATTATTACAGAATCATGAAATTGTCAGAGTTGGAAGTGAGCTCTAGAGATCATCTAGTCCATCTCCCCTGCTAAAACAGGATTGCCCGCAGCACATTACATCAATTTCAGAAATAAAGAAAACTGCAGCCTAATCCCAATACTTGTTCAGAAATAACACTGCAGAAATTGTAACTTCAGAATCAAATGGGTAAAAGACAAGAAAAGTATCCAGTGTTGTTCTTCTACCTGGTTGTTATTGGAAGGTTTGCTTGAGACATTCAGGATCAAATTGCCATGTTTTGGGACAGGTGAATGTTTAATGACTTCTGAATAGTTCCTCACACTTTGCTTATAGTGATAGTGATCCCAGTTCTTGTAGTGTGCATGCATTAATTTATTTTTTATTTTGTTGACAGCTGAAAGTTTAGCTTTCCACTCAATCAGCAGAAAGCATGAGTGATTAAAAGCAGTATTACCAGTCCTCCAGGTACATGATCACGTACTTGACATATTTAACGTTTCTTTGGGGAAGAAACAAAAATTGTGGCAAATGTGACCTTTCTCATGTCATCACGGTGCTATTGATGATAGACTTGTTTCTTCTATTTGTTTACTTCTGCCTTTACAAAAAGAAGGTTAATCTGCTGGTGTTGCAAATCCTTCCCCCACCCAGTTAATGACAGTTCACATTTTTATGATAAGCCTCAAGAAGGTAACCTTTTTGCTTAGACACTAGCCTTTCATAACAAAACCCATTCCACACATTGTTTATCCAACAATAATAATATAACAAGCTCTGTTTCTTCTCCTTTTTGGCCTAATCACGGAAAAAAATGGATATAAAGTTCATTTTATTCTGGATTTCAGTGCAGCTTTTTTTTGGATTCCATCTTCTGAAAGTAATTTAAAAATATAAACCTATTCTTACAAATCACGAAGATTTACACATTCTTCTTATTTTTTTTTCATGCTCTGTATAAATCTTAAGATTGCATTCCCATTTTTATTTGGGAAAAACATAGATGGTCTTTGTAAGGTGCAGTCAGGCTGGCATTAAGTATAAATAAACCTAACAAGTACAGGTGTCAAGGTCAGTGTCACCTTTGGGAGCTTAAAATGCAGTTTTGTCCTTAGGTTTGATGTACACTGATGTGTTTATTAATAATAATCATGAGACTGTCCCTGCCTTCAAGAAAGATTTCTAAGTGCTATGTTTTTATAGCCTCTTTGCTGGCTTTTGTACTTTTGATAAGGTTCAGCTGCCATATGCTATCAAGCCTTGCTTAAAAGCAGAGATAAGAAATTATTTTAAAATCTGACCTCTAGATACCATCACATGACCCTTGCAGCTGGGATTTTGAAGAAAAACAAAAATGAAATTGTGGGTGCTGAAAATGTTCTACTTGTCTGATCAGTTAATGCATTTTTTAAAATACTCTAGCAGTTGATAGGTAATATGGAAGTCTTGCATGGCAGTAGTGCTTAGACACTTGGTCTGAACAGCATTTTGAAAGTTAGTTGTTTTGTATGAGATTACAAAGCTCAGCCTTAACTATGGGCCTTAACCAGCTTTGAAACACTGACTTGGAGATGAACTGAGTCAGATCTCATGAATTTTATACCACTCAAGAAACATGGAGTGCCAGCCAGATATGTCCTTTTTTTTGCACACTATCTCACTGATTCAGTGGTATGATTTGTTGCAAACTTTCTCAGATAACATTTTTTTTTTTTTTTAAAGTGAAGTGCTTGTCATCTCCCAGGTTTTTATAACCTAGAACTGGTTTGTAACTTGTAGAGTGTAGGGGGTAATTCAAGAAAATATTGATATATTTTCGTTGTGTCATGAGTTTTTTCATCATGCCTATCATCAGTTGCTGTCATATGGATGAAGGCTTTCCCTCAGACAGAACAACTCTCCTCGTCTATGTGTGGAAGTCACTCATGTAGCTTACCTGGGAATGAATAATGCAGTTGTGAAAAAGAATAACATCTTAATAGCTGCAAATAAGATACTTTAACACAGTGACATTCTAGCGACCATCATGTATATATGAGCAATATTGCTGAATTGGTCCTTGAGGGGAAAAATCTTCAGAAAAGGTGGATAATGTAATACTGACATGAGCAATAAGTTACAAGCTATTGTTCATGCATTTAATATCTAAGAGCTCTACTTTTCCAGTAATGGCAAGCATTTGTTTTAGGCTTTTTGTACTTTAAAAACCCTATAACCCAGAATCTCTAAGCATAAACCAAAACAATACAAACAAAACAAATACAAAACCTACAGTGGAGCCAGTTTTAACTTTCACTGTTACCTAAAAGCGCTGCTCTGGCTCTACCTTACATCTCCCTCTCCCACAGGTTCCCTGTCGTTCCTCTCCAACTAATGGGCTTCAAAGGGTGGGGAGACAAAACGTGCCGTCCACAAGCTCCTTTGGTTGAAATCATGTGTCTCAGTGACACCAGGGCTGCTTTAGGTTACATGAGAAGCCCTGTATTTCCCAGAAGAAAGGAGGAAGGTCTCAATTCCCTTCTTGGCATACCAGTATAGGCCTGAAAAGATTTTTACCCTATGTCATTGCTGTCATCACAGCCTTTCACCATAAATGTATATAGTGCATTAGCAATCTTATTTTCTTTGTTGCCCTTAAAATTATATAATATCTCTGTTATGTGAATAAGACATAAGTATGAAATGCTGATGTTGAGATTCGAAGAAAAATGTAGAACATCTATGAAACTGTAAGTGATAGCTTTAGAAACACTGCTTTGTGAAGTATGATGGGTTTAATTTTATATTTTCCTTATGTATTTCCTGTTTCAATTCCTTTAGTAAGACTGTGGCTTTTCCTATTTTCTACAAGAATAACAATACTTCAAAAGGACTTTTCACCTACAAGTCACTTAACATTTTACACATACCTGTTAGTTCTCATAATGTTGCTAGTCACATTCAGGTAGATATTTATGGAGCTTGTATATTAAAAGTATAATTTTGTACCTAGGATTCTGTTAGTAATTACATAATTTAATAATTGTTTGTTGTTTTTTTTTCCCTTCCAAGCAGGGCAGACACTTCATTTGTTGTTCAAGATGGACAAGCCTATTGGAGATGAGACTTCAGTTTCATTGGTGAGTAATTTTTCGGCTGAGAAGAATCTTCCCGTTTGCAGTCAGCTGCTTCTCTGGCTTCCAGAGGCCCAGAAGGAAATTCGATTAAGGTATTTAATTTTGGGAAACATATGGAGAACGTTATCTCAGGATTTTAATTTTGCAGAAAATGTTCAGCTTTAAATTTTTGGATAAAGTTTATGAACAATTTTCATGGAGTTAAAATCTCATGTCCATTTAGGTCTTCTTTGTGTCCCAGGTTCTCATGAAGGCTTGCAGTATGATTGTGAGAACCATTAGAGTGTACAAGTCTAAAGGAGTTGAGATTCTTCTGATATCCTTAATTCTGGCAGTTTGACTTTTTAAAGCATGTCCTTATGAAATTCCTTCATTGCTGTTTTGTCTGTAATTATAAGGAAAAGTTGATTATGTGTGAAGAACTCCTTAGTTTCATACTCATCTTCCACCTCTCCAGGGCTGCTGTTCCCTGGAGGACTCCCATATAACTTCCCTCTCAGCAGATTGTACCACTCCACGTTGGGAGGCAAATGTGAATCAGTCACTGGTATAACTGTCTTTTTGGTGGGAGGAATGGAGCTTCTGCCTGCTGCTGCTGTTTGGAAGGCTTGAGTAGGGAGATTCGTGAGTGGATGACAGGTTAGCTGGTGTGAGGCAAGGCACAGAACACCATTTTCCTGCTGAAATTAGTTATTGTGACCCTTCTCCCTTCATGTGTCAAGAATCTGTCCATTGAAGAACCCAGGAGTTAGAGCATCTCTGTCCCTGCAGGTACCTGCCATATGACACTAGGAGAGTCCTGTGTGCTCTACATGTGAGCCACTTTGTGAGTCCTTGTAGGTAGAATTTTTCTATCATAAATCTGCTTAAATCAAAGCATTACAAGTTCCTAAATAGCCCCAAACAATAAATAGCTATATGTAAAGCAGGGCATTAATCAGCTGGATTTTCAAGACATGCTGCCAGTCTTTTCACTTTTTCTTCTTCAGCCCTGAGGTCATATTTTGTCTGTATGTTTTGCCGAGTGCCTTATAAAACCTCTATAAATAAAAAGTTATAACTGTGCGTTTGCATTTTCCTTGATTGAAATGCCATGTAAATGTATTTAAAATGATATGCAAATGATATGAAGGCCCCAGGCGTATTTTTTTCCAGCAAGACCCTCTGCATTGCAAAGGTTGTTAACAGAGCCAAGGAATAAAAACCCATAAAAATCTAGTCATTACTGGAAGTAAGAGGATAATGAAGGAGAGCTCTGACAGTTATAAAATGGATTTAGAAAGGGGAGGGAAAATGTGTTGGTACAGAATTGACTTTTTCCTGGTGACTATCATAAGGAATTAGCTATATTCTTGGGTCTTTTACTAAGGCTTGCTTCAAGAGTCCATGCTGTAACTCATATTATCTACTAGTTAGAGTTTATGTATTAGGATTGAATTAGCTGAACTGTCTTTCTGAAACATCAGACTTAGAAACATTCATTGAAGGAACTGATGTTTTCAGTAGTTTCTTGTCTGGATTTTGACATACCACAATTTGGTGGTACATTTAATCAGGATAGGAACCTTTATGCTATAATTTTAACACTCAGGGTTATGAAGTAAGAGTCAAGAACATGTCTTTAAAATTATGTATACTATTCACAGATTGGTATTCACAAAGATGTGGGTACAAACACTTAGAATGAAGTTTAACATTCCAAAGCTCTGTACTTTGTGCTTTGTTGAGGTCATGCTAAGATTACTTTTTAAATCAGTATTTTCTTCTGTTCTCTGTTATTTGTGTGTGTGTACATGCACGTATAAGGATGTGTGTAGACAAATGTATGTCAGTGAACAAGATGAAAAGTGCTGAGTGTTCACTTCTTACATCTATAACTAATGGAAAACCAGGCATTGCTAAATTACAGCATTTAGACAGTTTCTTACTGAATGTATAACTCCATAGAGAAGCATAGTAGGATGAGATTCTCTGGTTCATTCTGCATGTTCTACACTTGTTCTTTTAGTTTAACTGGCTTTAGAGGTGCTTTTAGTCATTGACTTGGCATATGACATCAGGATCATACTAGTCACTGAGTTTTGCAATAGTTTGCTCGAGGGAGGAATGGGGGCTTGGACTGAAATTTTCTAGAGGCACTTCTTTGTTAACAGAGAAGACAAAACTTGCTTCAGCCTTCCTAGTTAGCAGAGAAAAGTCTCATCGACATAATAGATGGTGAAGGATTGTAAGCCTAAGTCAGTTATGGATAAGACAGCTGAAGGTCGGAATAAAGTACTTCATCAGGTATTTTTATTTAAGCAAGAACAGAGCTGTGATCCTGATATTAAC
Organism: Chaetura pelagica; assembly: GCF_000747805.2. Lineage (NCBI taxonomy): Eukaryota > Metazoa > Chordata > Aves > Apodiformes > Apodidae > Chaetura > Chaetura pelagica. The sequence goes on along the minus strand of NW_009953929.1, from coordinate 797,434 downwards.
TGTTGCATATTCATTAATTTATCTCATTACTGAGCTAAATATCTGACATTGCAACAGTAAGAAAAGGAACACATTTGTTTCTGAGGTCTGAAAGATTTAGAAAGGGTAGATGTGACCTTTATGGTATCTTCCTTTTTGTGCACAAAAAAAGGCTCAGCAGTTCTGGGATGTAACAGGGTAAGTCAGATGCAATGTGCTATGGAGCTGATCAAATTCTGTGGCAACTGGATGCATGAGTTAAGAGCTGACTTGGCAGGTACTGTTCCCAAGGCAGCTAATTGTTTCTCAGCAGCTTTTCTTTTGTTTGCTTTTTTTCAAGAGCAGTTTTCCTGGGTGACAGAGAAGCCAATGCAAATATGCATAATGAGTATTGCTTAAGGTTTCATGCAGGACACAGGGCTTCCCTAACAGTAAGTGAAAACTCAAGACACTTCCCACAGCTCAGACTGAACTGGAATTAGAGCTGTGGCAAGATTTGTCTTTAGATTAGAATAAATGAACCCCCATGGGAAAAAGCTATGTTATGTGGCACGTACCTTCTGTGTCAGCTGAAGGTCTCACTAACATGAGAAAGATTAGGATAAATTAATTTTATGATTTACTTAGGTATTCTTTTTTTCCTCCCCTGAATGCTATCACAAATTAATGATGGAAAAACTGCCAAGGTCTCTAAGACATATAAAATAAGGTACGCCAATAAAGTCAAAAGGTATGTTAGTTAAGTTCAACATGTTTGTACTAATAAAATCAGTGATTCAAGAAACTCACACTTCTGTAGTCTTTGAATGAGAGAACTTGTTCACTAGGTGTGAGTGAGTCACATTGCATGCATGTCCAGACATTTCGGTGTTTTATGTGCGTGAGGCTAATGTTGTTAGCATGCCACTGAGCTCATATGGAATACAGAGAGGGGAAAAAACATTCCTTTCCAAGCTTCATGTATTTTTGGGAGAGAAGGAAATCTGTAGAGGAATCTGTCAAATATGACTAGTGTATTTAAATTGCTTGCAGTGATAACAGACACATTAATAACAGATAAAGGGATTCTTAGTTACACACTTAAAAACTTATTCAAAGAGCCTAGATTAGATCATAGATCAACAGAGCCTCACTGGAAAGAGCAGTCTTGTCTTACACATAGGGCTTCACACTGCAACACTTAAATGAGACTTTAGTGAGATAAAGCTGTTTGGCTTTTAAGTCAACCTTGAGATGACATTCCCTTTAAAAATCCCCTCTTTGATTATGTATTTGGCTTGCATGTTAAATAAGCTTCTCTGCTAAAAATATATCCCTACAAGGAGGTTATGTTGTCCCTCCCTAAGCATGTGACAGATAGTGAAAGATAGAGAAGGCAGAAGAGGCAATGTAAGAACTCAAGTTTTAATTAGGGACAGGATGGATTGGAAAGTTTGTATTAAATTATCTGACACCTAGAAGACAAAGGCATTAGCTTTTAGATGATAGTTAGCAAATCTATGACAGCTGGAGGCCAGATCTACAGGTAGCATAATCATGTGCAGGCTGGTGGACTTTGTTCATTTTGTGCTTTTTTACACCAGCTTCCAGTGCTCCTGTATGAGTCTCATGACCTTTGTACTTATTCTAAAAATTACAACAAAGACAGCTAGAAAACCTAGTGCAAGTTACGTTCACTCCTACACCCCAGACTAAATGTGCACTTTCAAAACCAGGTGCAGACTGGGCCATCCTGGGTGAAGAGTGGGATCTTCAAATCCAATGTGTGGTAGAGTTGCTGGTCAACCCTTCGCCCACACATGGCAGATGTTGTGGAGTGACAAGTACAATAGATGTATATTGCTTCCTCCTGCCATGTTTCAAAAGGATATGTCCTCCAGATAAATCCAAGTACTGTCAGAATTGACAACTTTCTCAGAAATTAACAGGAGGCAAAGCTCCAAAATGACAGATTTCCAGTAAGTTCTCTGGTTTTCATTCTTTCTCCGGTTGTAGATACTTGCCTCAGGAGACCTTAAACGGCCTTTTTATTGTTCTAAGGAACTTGTTGGAGTAATTTAAATTGATAGGAACACCATGTTCTCTGGATGGGAGGTGAAGGAGCCGTGATAAGGTTATTATTTTACTAGAAGTTAAAGGATGAAAAATAGGAGGTGTTTAAATTTAGAATTATCTACCACTGACCAAAACTCCAGCTCTGCCCAAGGTCTGTGGAGAGGAGGGCAGTTTTCAAAAGCCTATTCTTTGTGGTTTACTGCATTGGAACTTTTTCTTTTTGTAATCTACTCAACAAAACAGTGATCACAAATGGAAAAGGAAACCTCAACAATGCAGCCCGGCCCCTGGGGAAGCAAGGCTGATTAATGGACAATTTTATGGCTCATTTGTAAAAAGAGAAACTCTAACAGAGTACTCTGTTTACTTTGTCCATACGATTCATATCAGCATTTCTGGAAGGGGAAAAAAATGTAAAACGTTTGAATGTCTTGAATAGCTTGGGAAAATAAGCAAATAGCTTATGGACATCGGCAATGAAGAGTACAAAACTATTGCAGGATTTATTACAAACATTGCATGTAATAGAATGATCAGACTCCAGTAGATTTTCCTTTAAACTCATATTCTTCCCAACAGTTTAATCCTAAATGTTACTTTGGAGATTAGGGATGAGTTTCCTTTCTCCAAGAGGAGCAGTGTTTACAGACCTACAGACCTGCATCTGTATATCAGGGGGTTTTACTGTCTCTTTGGAGTTTCTCTGTGTCTTTTTGGAGTCTATCTCTTTGTGTGCTTGAGGTACTGTGGTTTGATTTGCAGCACTGTTGTCTAAGCCTGGAATTAGAACAGCAGCAACAGGAAATTCTGCAGTTCTGGACCTCAGAAAATAAGTTTTTAATTCTCAGGCTTCTTTTTTTTTCTGAAGTTTTGATTAATCTTTACTCATTCCAAATCCCTTGCATCTCCCTCAATTTATTGAAAGTATTATGAACGTACAACAGCTCTTCTGGTGAACCTGGAAACTACACAGATTAGTTTCTCACCCAAAACACAAACATGTAAGATCTTGTGGTGACTCTAGCCATGGATTACACAGGAAAACAAAACTAGTAAAGTTTTTTTTAGATTTTTAGGTACTTCATTGAGGTGCAGAAGCCAGAAATTACGAAAGCCAGCATAATGTGACTAACTGGTTCTCTAAAGATGACCAGCAATCACTCCACAGACAACAGTGCTGATCTAGACTGTGTAAAATTTGCAGTTTTTTATAGTGTTGATATAAATTTAAGATTGTCACTTACTGTTTCTGTCATTAGGAAGAAAAATCCCTTGCATCTCCCTCAAAAAAAAAAAAATAATAAAAAAAGAGGGAAAACATTGAAAGAGTACAATTTGTACACAGAATGGTTGTCTTTGGCACTGAACTGATAGGCCTGTGACTTTTGGATTCTTTTCAGATGTGTTATGGCTATCTTAAGATATCACCTGATAGGGAATCACACACTAGGAAAAGATGAACAAGAAAAATCAGAAACAAAGAAGAGGAATTATACAAGGAGAGGTGAGCTGGACCAACATCAGTATAAATTAAAATAAGCATCAAATGCTTCCTATATTTTGCCAAATATAGCAAGCAAATGATATAAAACATAGAGGAGGACTGACTCTTTGAAGTACACATAGATCTGTATGTGAGTGTATCCAAATATACACCACTTACATTTGGTAAGGATCAATGCAGTGGAAGAGCATTGGTTTGAAAAGCTGCATTGAATTTTTTCTGCTTAACATCACCAACTCCTTCATTATGGATGTTAGAGTTATGTTATAATGAGATTTGCTTCTGTTTTGATATATGCACCTACGTTACTTTGCTGAGAAGCTGGAGACTCAAAGGAAATGTGAACTAGTAAATTCTTAGTAAATGTACACGGAAACTTGACACTTTACAGATCTCTTTACTTTTCATAGACACTGGCTGTGACTGGCATGTTTTCACAGGACAGTAGAGGTTGGAAGGCATGTCCAGAGATTGTCTAATCCAACTCCCTTGCTCCAAGCAGGGTCAGCTACAGCAGGTTGCCCATATCCAGTCAGGGATTTGTTTATTTCCAAGGATTGAGACCCCACAACCTCTCTGGGCAGCCTATTCCACTGTTTGGCCACCCTGACAGAAAAGGTGTTCTCTTATGTTTGAATTGAATTTCCTGTATTTTGATTTGTGCCTGTTGCCTCCTGTCCTGTCACTGGCTGTTTCTGAGGAGAGCCAGGCTCCATCTTAATCCCTCCCATCAGGTGTTTATGCACATTGATAAGATCCTCCCCAAGCCTTGTCTTCTGCAGACTGAATAACCCTGACCCTCTCAGCCTCTCATCATCTGTCAGATGCTGCAAAGCTTTATAAGCATCATTGTGGCCCTTTGCTGGACCATCTCCTGTGTGTCCCTATGTTTCCTGTCCTGGGAAGCTCAGCACTGGGCATAACACTCTGGATTTGTGCTGGCAGGGGCTCCTCCTAATGCAGCCTAGGTAGCTGTTGCTTTTTTTTCTGTAAAGATGCACTGCTGGCAGTGCTGGTCAGCTTGGTGACCACTAGGAACCCCAGGTCTTTTTCTACAAACCTGCTTTCCAGCCAATCCCTCCCCAGCCTGTTTTGGCACACAGAGTTACTGCTCCGCAGGGGCAGGACTTTGCACTTTCCTTTGTTGAACTCAGAGATTCCTGTTGGCCCATTTCTCCAGCCTGTACCCTGCCTCTTTTTGGAACCACAACCAGTGGCATCAGCCACTCTGCAAATTTGAGAAGAGAGCACCAGATCCCACTGTACAGGTCCTTTATGAAGATGTTTAACAGTGTTGGCCTCAGCACTGACCCCAGCTGTGGCATACACCAGTAGTGTCCAGCTTCCAGCTGGACTTTGTGCCACTGATCTCAACTCTGAGCCTGGCAGTCAGCACATTTTCAGTCCATCTCACTGATCATTTAGCTAAGCCATACTTCAGTGTCTGTCTGTGAGGATGTTATAGGAGACAGTATAAAAAGCTTTGTAGAAGTCAAGATTACCAAAAGCCACTGCTCTCCTTTCATCCTTTGAGCTAGTCAAGTCATCATAGGATGCTCTCAGGCTGGTCAGGCATGTTTTAACTTTTCATGAATACATTTGCTTTCACTAGGGGATATAGTTAGGTTTTTAATATTGTTATAAAACAAACCAGAGAAACATAGGAGATGGGGTTACATCAGGTAGCATACATCTGGTTTTAAATTCTGGCATATGGATTCTTTACCTGAAACTCAAATTAATTGTGTCATATGTTCTATGAATACATCATAAAAGGATCTAAGATGTGTATCTTTGACTTCATACTGAACACAGCTGAGAGCTCATACCTAATCGATGGATTTCCATATTTTGTTTTATTTCGGGATGTTAAAGTAATACCCCCACTGAGATGTACTAATGTCTGTCTCTCTAGGCCTTTCATGACTTCTGGCTTCCTTTGCTCCTTGAGTTTGGGGTTGCCTCACCAACAGATACATGTGGTATTTGCTTTCTTGTAAGGTTGACCTATCTTACTAGACCTCTACACTTACTATTTAGCCTAATTTTGTATACGTATGAACAATGAATTCCTTGGTCTCTTGGCAGACAATTTAATTGGTTAATTGAGCTTTGATACTCTTTCATGCAACAATCACATTTGCCTTTGAGGGGCTGTCCTTGCTTGTTGTACAGTCTTGTACATTGTGAAGATTTTGGCATTGATAAAATGCTTTTGGCCAGACTGTATGTGTGTTATTTACTCCTGTTTCTTCAGAGGCAATTATTCAAAGGTTGACTGTAACACCAAACAGAAATAACCCAACGTACAAATGCTTCTGATCAGCTTGTAGCTGTCTTGACAATGCTGGGTTTAGTGGCATGTGCATGTTATTGGGCACAAGCCATTGAGCTCTGGAGGGGATTCAGAGCCAGAAGTCAGCAGCCTAAATGGTTTGGCCAGAAAACAGGAACTGAGCATTTTGAATCTCCATTCAACAATATGTGCTGTGAGTGCCTGTGAATATGTGGCCCTCCATATTTCATGGGCATTTTAATGCCTTGGGGCGCTATTTCTCAAAACAAAACAGGAAGTCTGTGCTTCTCATCATCTTTCTGTTTCTAGATATTGCAAATATCTTGAGGACAAGATGTCCTGCTGTTTCTACCTCATAAGGGACTTTTGAGGCAAGCACTTACTTGGAAAAACATGGACCCATACACAAATGCAGCTATTGAAATACTTCCCACTAAGAGGGCTTCTTACAGGATGCTGTAAGCAAGGCTTGTTGAATAAGATCCCTTCTGGGTGGCCTTTGTCCATCTCCCAGTGTTTTCATGACACATCTTTTACCACAAAGAGGAATTACAGGCCTTCACCTTAGAGGTTCAGGGAGAGTGGACAGAGTTCTTGTCTGAATGATGATATGCTCAACACTTTTGTTTCTATCGCTTTCCTGATAAGCTCAAGCTGTTAAAACTCCAGCTAACCAATCAGTAGAACAATTTACTACCTCTGTGTCATTTTAAGTGGGCTGTCTGGCTGGAGCAGGAGGTATTCAAATGAAAGTTAACAAAGTATGTTTTCTTTTGAGGATTTGTCTGCCATGAAGAGCTTGAAGGAAACCTTTGAATTGACTTTCTCATCCCGTTGCAGCTGAAATATCCATTGTACCTCCCACAGCTTCAATAACTGCAGATATTTTCATTTCTAGCACATTTAGAAACAAACATTATTGAATCTATTTTATTTGATGGGAGAGGTTAATAAAGAAATGGCAAAGGGCTTGCATTTTTTAAATATTTGGCCTTCAGATATCCTCTCCTTTCCAGATCTTTTAAGCCATGCTCAGGTGACCCTTACAGGCTGAGCAGCAAATCCCTGCTGGGAGAGAGGGGCCCAGAGCTGCCACAGTCTCCCTTGTGGTCCCTGCCTATCAATGTCTGCTCTTATTCCACAATGAGGCTAGACTGTCTTGGCAGTGAAAGCTTCATGGGATCAGGTATAATCCCCTGAGGAAAACAATTGTATACAATAAGAACTTGAAAGCTTGAAAGGAAAGATTTTCAACCCCTCTAAGCAGAGCTTTATTGATAAAAACTGCATCTGCCGTTTTTTTCTAGTTAGTTTTCTATTATGCTGAAAACTGTAGGAAAGCAAGGCTCATGCCATTCCATAAATGAGCTTGTCTGGTAATTGAAAAATGAAATAAAGCTATTTTGCTACAAACCTAATATAAACTTGATTGAGTACAATGTATTTGTTTTCTTATGCAGATTTCTAACATTTTCTTCTCCCCTTATCTCAACCCATCTGCAGAAATATTTCTTCCCTTGGTACCTCAGGAACTGAATATAATAGATTCTGGGTAAAAGACTTAATTCAAATCCTTCTCTCCCATTCAAGACTTGTTTGTTCAAAGAACATGGCTTCTTCTTGTATTTTTTGTTTTCCTTTCAGTATGACCATGCGGTCGAATTTTAAAACTAAGCGCTAGCTAACAGTGAGATGATAGTGAAATACCTATTTACCTTTTTGTGTGACTAAAGCAGGTTGTTTTCTTTGATACAGAACATGGAAGCCACACAGGCTACAAGTATATTTTTTTTCTTTGCTGATGAGAGAGCCCTTGAGAATATTCTTAAATGCCACTTTATAGGATAGCCAAACCCTGCAGGTAAATGTTACCCATAAAAAGGGAAGATTGCACTTGTGCCATATGCACCTGAAGTGCCTTTCTGTGTGACTGGGATGTCAATAGGAATTTCCCAGACACCACGCAGAACTGCAGCTAAGAACAAAGGCACTAAACTGATCTTTTGTCTGCTGTGACTGCCTTGGAACCAACTTTATAGACCTTCATTTTCCTTCCCTCACAGCCCTTAGCCTGCTGTGCACAAACAGGAGAAAGGCAGCTGCTGGGGCTCCTCTCCCCAGTGGCAGGGTGATGGGCAGAGCCAAACTGTTGTTCTTGCCTTCACTCAGTGTGTGTCCTTGCATACAGCCTTAAAGTGTGTACTTAGGCAGCTTCTTGGAGCTTAATGTTTGGTGATGTTTCTGCCTGATCTTTATTCAAGCCCTCTTTCCCCCACCCTACCCTGTGTGCAGAGTCTGCTAGTTAAATTATTTTTTTTTTAATCTCCCTAGAAGATAGAAAATGAAGCTGCATTTTGTTTCTTCCTGGTGACCAAAGCTCCAACTTAAGACTGCAAGAATGTAGAATAGATTTTTAAATCTTACTTTCTTACTTCTGATGACACTAAATGACCTCAAGATGCAATTATCCTATTCTATTTAACTTCAGCTGTGAAGAGAGAGTTTAGTAAGAATGACATTTTTGACATCTGTCACTCGCACGATCACCATTCAGTGCCATCAGAACAACATCCATTACCCTTTCTGATTAGAGAGTGATTTTAGCTAAACAGAGTTATGGGTTGATACCAGCTACGTGTCCTGCAATGCTTTCCCAATCCTGCTGTGTTTATAAAAGGGATACATTCAAGACAATGTTATTTTTTATAGCCACACTTCTGGGAGGAATAAAACATTATAAACAAACTGATCATCCTTTCCACAAGCAATATTTTGATATGCATGTTTAAATTATCTTAAATTACACATACTAATTGTTAGAAGTAACAGATACACATTAGTTTCACAAAAAGAAAATACTAAAACGTGTTAAGTACTGAAGTAACACTGTGGAATGCAACATTATCAAAGTACATTTTGCTTTTTGAGTTTTTTATTCATTATTTGTGATTAAAGAATTTCCCAGCTTCTAAAGGAAATATAGAACAAGCCTGTGTGCTGTGATGGCAGTGACACCTCCTTAAAATCAGAGATTTATGCCCACACTTCCTAACCCATCAAGGACTTTAAGATTCCAAAACAATATCTGAGAACTCTGCTGTAACACAGAGTAATTCAGGCAGTTCTGCAGCTGAGTCTTTACTAAGCCCTGAGCAGTGTTGTAAAACTTCATAGTCCACTCGGATTGCAGAACCTGCATGCACATACCTTAAGTAATCTTTTATAAAACTACTATGAACGTGTTTGATTATCTTTACATCTTTTGAGTATTATAAGAGTGTGTAATTGCTTGTTTCCCAGTCAGTAACAGACTTTTCAAGAGGGAAATTTAGCAGAAATTTTAGGAGGAAAGCTTTGAAACTCGGTGAAGCAAGGAGACCAAATAACCTTTTAAGATATGAATACGCTGTTCTATTTTCTTCCACTTCCAAGGCTAAATAACTTTTAAGATCAAATGATTCTTTTCTCAACTGGTCAGCAACAAAGATAATGAAACTTAGGAGCTTAGAAAATAAAGAATTTGCCTTAGGAGGATAGGTCTGTACAGCACAGCTTGTTTATTCTCAAGAGTTCTGCTAAAAATGGCTAAAACTGTTTTTTGAGCAATTCCTTGTAGAACCGTAAAAACGTTGTTTTGTAACTGTGACAACTTTTCCTCTCTTACCTCTGCTCTGAAATGTGTTGAAGCCAATAGAAGGGTTCTTGTTGCCTAAAATTAATTTGGGATTGTGCCACATCAGCTGAGTGTGGGAAACAAAGGCAGTCTGTGTCTGGTGCTCAAGAATGGGGAAGACGCACCTGTAATGTAGGTCTTGTTCAATTGTAGTTTTCATATCCTTTTCATACACTCATTCTTTATTTTCATGTAATTTGTCACATAGCAGCAAAGGCAGGTGTGATCATGCAAATAGTGGCAGAAAAATGGAAAGAAAAAGCCCCCAAAGCCAGTAAATATGGATTAGAGAAAAGCAGAATCAGACAAGGTTGGAAACATTGTTTATTCTAAAAAGACCATTTGCTGGTGTAATTTGTATTTCTCATTGTTAGGTGGCAGGGAGCCCAGGGGCTCACTGGTTTTGGCTCAAATAAAAGCAGTACTGTACAGAAGGCAGATTGTCTCCCTGTTGAATTGAAGGCATGCTATCTGCTGTCTACAGTCAGCATGGAAATGGTACAAACCTCCAGTGGCTGCATTTGATGGGTAACTTCAATATTTATTTTGAACCATTTTTCCATCTCAGCTGATGAGTTCTGAGTCTGCCCTTATGCTACTTTTAAACAGACTCATTGTGTTCAACAAGGTGAATCTCACTATTCCTTTCACCCTATTTTTTTTTTTACATGCTCTGCGTTAAATCCAACTATGAGGAGGTTTCCTGTTTGCTTGGTAAAACTTGGGCTGTGAACACTGCCTGGCCAATTAACTTTCGTGGTACCTGGGGAGTAACAAAGCCTGAGAATTGAAGTTATGTTTTTCTTTCTTCAATTATATGTGTTGTGGTTGTGAGGATGAGGTAGGAATCACTAGAATAATTTGATCAAAAATTGTTTTGGCAGGATTCTTCTGTGACAGACCCCACTGCGTTTACTACAGATTTGGGATGATGTGGTGCTGCAAAGAGCTACCAATAAGCTAGAAGTTTGGGCCAACAGGAGGAGAACAGGTAAGTTGGGCTTCCTTTATGTGTCACAAGGACAAAGAGGGGCAGTTTCACACTGAGCATACTTTGTGGAGAATCAGCTTCCCAGAACTCTTGTCATGAAAAAGCATTGCCAAGTGAAGTATCATTTAAAACAGCTGGACAACGCAGGAGGCAGGCTATGCCAGACAGTCAGCAGGTGCAGAAGACAGCAGGAGGGCAACAGAATTTGTAATAAAACCTGCCATCAATTATAATTTTTACTAGCAATTTTATTAGAGGTTTTTTATTATTATTGATTTTCATTAGAAAGAATAGTGCTTGTGTGTGAGGTACACTTATGTATTATACTCTAGGACTAGATTTGATCACAAAGTCTAAAAGAGCATATTGTGCATTACCTAACATGTTTCAGGCTTTAAGCTGCATTTCGCTGCCATCTTAGTGAAGTGTTTCTCAGCTGAAAAAACTGACTAACCTGTGTCATTTACCTACACAGTAAATTCTTTGACTTTTACAGATCCAGGCCATGGCTGGGTTTTGGAAGGGAAATGAGAGTGCTGTGTGTGGCTTTCATTGTTTGCATGTTGGTTTTGGTGGGTTTTTTTGGTTGTTTTTTTTGTTTTGTTTTTGTCCAAATGCTGCTTCAGGTGTCATTTTGGCAGAATACAATCTGACAAGTTAAGAAAAAAATGGCATTCTCTATGATGAAGTCCCATGAGAATTCCTGCAGGATTAAAAAAGATTTACAAGAATCTCCTTCCTCTTTTTATGTTCATGCATATGGCCACACACACGTTTCTTTCTGCCAGTACCTAGCAGTTTTTCAACAAATCTCCTTTGCTGAAGTTTAGCAAAAGGCTGCTGCATTCTTTTAAATGCAGCATTGTTCCAACTACAAGTGTCTGCCATGCAGGACTTCACTTCCTGGATGGCTAAATGCACTTCATTTGCTGCAGCAGACAATTTGTTTTACATTGCATGAGAGAAGTCAAGAAGTCAATGAATATGGTGACCAAGGCAAAACATTCTTTACACTTATAGTCAGTCCTAGTGTGGATTCTAAGTGTTAATAATAAGCATGTTGTAGGACTCGTGTAATCTCTCCAGCGAATACTTAATCCTACAAGTTGGATCAAGAATCTCATTTTCTTTCAATCAGATGGGATATAGTTTTGTGTATGAAAAAATGCTTAATTTTTAATATTTTCGCATTATGATAGAGAGGCTTGGAGTCCAGTAGCCATTGTGATGTGAGGACTTCAGGTGTTGGTACAAGTGAATAAATTCTATATTCCAGGGTTTTAGCATGATCCAGGGGTTTCCTTTGCCTGTCCTTTCAGAAAGCATTTTGCTTAGACACTCAGAAACAATCTGGGGAGGGTGAGCTGTATGAGGGAGAGTCTTAATGGGTCACAAGCCAGCTGCTATTCCAATTACTGGGTTGTTTTATGTTACAGACTGACAGCTTAGCAGCACACTGCAGGTGCAACTTCAGGTGTAAAGGCCATTGAACATGCAGTATCTGATGCATGACCATTTCAGACACACCTGTCCCTGTGTATTCCCAAGGCCAGATTCTTAGCTGTGGTCAGTTGGTGTCTCAGTTGCCATGTAGTGCCAGGACTACATTGCAGGATGACAGCTAAACTCAGAGGAGTTGCAAGGATATCAGAATGGGCAGGTGAGGCTCAAAGCAAGAGAGACTTGGTGAGAGGAGAATTTCATGTATGTGAGACTGCTGCTGATTAACTTCAGGCTTTTTCTGAATGTTTCTGTATGCACCTCAGCAACTATGTTCAGTAAAAGGCAAAAGGAATTTAGTTTCAATGTGTGTTCTTCCTTCCAATGATTAAGATACCTAGATATAATTTTACACTAAATATTTTTTTTCAAAATGCAAACTAGGATCAATTCTGAACCTTGGTGAAAAATAAGAATAGAAACACTGCTACTTTGTTTTTAAACAGGTAGCAGAACAGGATTGGATTTATTAAACTTCATTTGCAACATGTGGAGGCTGTTAAAATTCTAAATAAAAAAAAAGGCTAGCTGCAAACTGTCATGTAATCTGAAAAGTCTCTGCAGCAGTGAGATTCAGGTAAGAACCAATTAATGATAATATTATTAATGAACATTTCTGAATGCACATTTCAGTTATCTATTACAAGATAGTTATCTGTGATACACTGAAGATCAAATCAGATACCAAACTGTAGAAGAGGGACCAATGGATCAAAGAAATAGCTAAATATATAATTATTTAGTCTTAATATGACTGTTGTAAAATAAATAAAAATTGATCATCCTGGGTAGATAATGTTTAAATAAACACTATCTATAGAATTAGGCTAAATACCAGTCTGGGAATTTTTATATCACTTCACCTCTAAAATGCCTAAAAAATCATATTTGGTGACTCCTGCAGGTGACATATCCCACTGCAGACTGAAGGAAAATACTACCTTTTACTACCTTTGCCACAAGCAAATGCTGAGCATGCTTATAAGCTTGAGGTTTTTAGAAAGATATGTGTTATATTGTAAATGTCCCAGCAATATAACAGAAATTACATTGAATTGCTAAAGAAAAGCCAGTATGTTTGATTATTTCACTCATAGCCTAGTTTTGTGGAAGTGAATCCATTGTTTTTTGTCAAATTATTTTTAATGAGCTTGACATAATTCCTTCTTTACATACAGCCGTTTGTTCATAACCCTGGCCAGTGGATAAGAGAAAATTATGTATTCTTTGAATCATAACAGGCATAGTTATTTTCTAGTTTCTCAAGGGCATATTTTTATTAATCATAATACCAGCCAGCCAAAGAGCCTGACTGACATAAAAGGCTTAAAATGTCCTTCCTGTGGTTAGGACCACTCATCCGTGTAAGCTGGGTCTGGACATGGCACATTGCTCAGGAATGACTGGTCACTATGGTAAATGTTGTGCCAGCAAGAAGAGAGAATCATCTCCTCAGATAACCTTGGAAAAGGGACAGGAGGTGAGGTGAGCAGAGAAAACAGGGCTCTTTAATTCCAAAAAAGTTGACCACTGCAAAGGAAATAAAAGAAGGGGATGATGTGATGGAGTGCATGTCACTTATCTCACACAGCAGTCGTGCATCCCTGCCTCTCTGCTGAGGTGTCACACACTCAGCTGAGTAACAGATATTCTTCAGATATCATTAGATATCTTAGTACTGCCTGGAAAACACATTCTCAGGCTGCCTTGTCTGATGGATCAAGGCCATAGAAAATTTTCTGTTGTGGTAATATCCAGGTGGCAGCATAAGGTGATGGGCTTTCTTGCTTCCCATTCAGCTTTCAGCAATACAGCCCTCAGAAACCCCTAAACTTTCTCTCCTGTCAAATGAACTTTTCCCCAACAAATAGCAGCAATTCTTGATGCTTTCTGCTGCTAGTAGTCATTTACATCTTGTTTCTTGCTCAGTTTCTGAATCTTTCTGACAGCTCCAAGTGCTTAGGTGGGCTCCACACCCTATCCTCGCTAAGTCTTGGGATTCCGCTAGTCAGTCATAATTTAGGCTTGTAGAAAGAAAAACACACAAAAAGAACTTGGAAACCTGCAAATAATCTTGTTCCTTAACATGAGGAAACTGTCACAGAGCAAAGGAAACACTGATGGCTGATTAGTTGATTGACATAATGCTGTTAATGGAAATCAGCTGTTAAGGGCAGTGCTGTGAGGGAATTTACACTCTGTTGGTTCCTGAACAAAGTGATGCCTAAGGCTAATGCATGAGCTTGACTTGCTATCTAACTGATATCTAACCTGACCTCTCTTTGCCTTGGTTTTCCATACCAAAAATAGGGACAGTAGCTCTTCCCTACATCAGAGAAGTGTCATAAGGAAACTGTGTAGTGTTTTGAGATCACAATAAGTAGAACTGCATCACGTAGTAAACAGATTTACCTAATGGAAGAAGTAATCATAGGATGCTTATCATCAGGTTTCACTTTAGGAAAGCAGCTGAACAAATTGAAATTTAGCAGATATGGGCTAATACTTCATTCTGTCTTTCCCACCTTAAGAACAGCAAATCTGCAGTTGACTGTTTTCCATTACAGGCTCAGCAGGTACAATTCAGAAAAATCCCAGTGAATTGTATGAAGAAAAATAGTATGTTAACTGGGAATGTGATTGGTTTTTCAGTGTAGATTTTATATGGCTTAAATGGCCCACATGGAGGAGGTCTGACAAACAGATGCATCAGTATATATATATATCTGTTATCTATTACATTAATTTAAAAATATATGAGTTGGTGTAAAGTTAATTTATGACATTAATTCAGAGTGGCAATGAGGAATACTCCTATCCTAAATACTCATTACTAAAATGAAGCAGCAAATCACTGTGGTTAAATAGACTGTTGTAGTAAGTGGCTTATTGGGCTCTTCAATGCCCTTTCGATTAAAGTCTTCAGGAGATGTGGCCTACAGGGGAAAATAGGAACTATGTTCTTTGTGACTTATAAACATGGTGCTAAGTCCTAACTTACAGTTTGACTTGGCTCCTTACTAAGAGACCTGGAGGAGAGCCCTGTTTCCACTTTGTAAATATACACAGGAAAAAAAGGAGGAAAAAGTGGTTTGGGGAGGTCTGCTGTGTGGCTTCTATGGAATGGTAAAAACTTGTAGAAGCAAGAAAGGCAGTAACAGAGAAGGATCTTGGATAGCCTGAAGCAAGCTAATGCTGGGAGCACCTCAACAACTCTCTGGTTGTAGAGTTTTTTTAACACAAAGCTGGAGAAGTGAAAGTGGATTGTCTCCTGTATGGTAAGCAAAGGTTAAAGCATAGGAGAGGCAGAATGGTTCTGTTGCAGAAGCAAGGAGGAAAGGCCAGAAGGCAAATGGCCCGGACTGTCAGTTGGAAGAATTCATAAAGAACAAGTTTAGTTGCCCAAAATCGAAGGACTGTATTTGTGACATGAAAGGGCCACCCCACATTCCTGTCTAGGATGCCTCATTTTGCATGAGAAAGAGAAAGAATGGTAAAGAAGACCAGGCAGAACTCTGAGCAAGCAGTTGCAAATCTGACCTGTCAGGAAGCAATTTTTATAAAGCAGTATTTGTGGACTTTTAAGTCTCATATTCAGTCATGATCATTGATTGCATGCATATTTTCTTCCCTACTTCAAAGACTGAGTATAGGAAGTTTATAGATCTTTGTTTACTTGTGCTCTCTTGATTAGAAATGAGCAAGCCACTTCCATTCTCTTTCAAATTAGAATTATCTCTGTCAAGTGTTTGTGACAGACAGCAATACCATTTTTTATGCCACAGATAAGATTTCCCCTCTGTATTGATGCAAAATCAACAGAGATCTGTGTCTTAAAACAAGGAACCCCCTTGAAATGTGCCTCCAATAGCAAAGTACCATCCCGTTGTTTTCAGCTAAAATGCCATAATTGTTCTGGCTGCAACCTTAAGGCAGCTTTTCTCAGATGAACATAATTAAAATTCACTGGTTGGTAGGAATGCTGCTATGCTTTAGTGAATTCCTGCTTTTTTTTGCTGAACAAAATACCTGAGAACAAGTGGAGAACACCTTAGGGAAAAGATAGTTAATGGAAGGTTTCGGGTACTGAAGAAGGCCTATTGTGCTCAAAACCTGAGCAAAATATCTTGTAATCAGCAGCAATGGAGGCAGGGACAGCAAAGAAAAGGAATGGTTCGTTGGACTGGCTACTACCAATTAAATGCATTAATGCACTATCTACCTCAGGTAATTAAGTATGTTTAAACTTCTAGGACCCTGGAACCTGGTAGAGAAGACAAAAATAGCCAATGTGGGGCAGAGAGCTGATAGGTAAAAAGACAAATTTCACTGGGACATCTTTCAATTAAACTGAATCAAATGGCATGTTGCCATGTCCATGATCTCTCATGGAATGCAAATGGTTCTGTCTAATGTAGAGAAAATGCACATCATTCATTTTAGACTTTAATTAGGTTTTAATTTAATCAAATATTGGTACCAGAGGAGACCTTGGAGAAAGATTCTGATATTAAAACCTTCATAGCTTCTTTGGAGATCTCTAAGTGGTTTGTGTGGTAGTAAATCAACTTGCAAAGTGGTGACTACACAATGTTCATATCTTAGCTCTATCGTGGTATAATATAAGACATAAAATGGGGAACAAGTAGAATGCAGATCTTTTATGAAAGAAAACACTGAGTGAGTCATACTGTGAGTCACTTTATCTCACCAAGATTATTTATTTTGAGCATTGCCTTTTAGGTTAATAGCAAAAAGAACTAGCAAGGACAGTAAGGAATTAAAGGTACTTTGATTCATATTTAGGGGCTGGTGTATATGGTATAGAATTACTAGTAAATAATGTTTAATTGCAAAGCAAGGGAAGGAAATAGGAAACTCAAAATGGATGTATTCATTTTCTTCATTATGGTCCTGCCTATGTGAGCAGATTCTGAGAGTCATATTCCATTCTGGCTGGACTTTGGAAGAGGGAGAGATACTTTCAGATTATGGAGTACATGGACTAAGCTCCGGAATAATTTTCACCCCTGGGCAATATCCTGCCCCGTTGTTTAGATACTTCGGTCCTATCAAGCAGGCTATACATAAACAAAATTTAGCTGGAAATTCAGTTCCTGGGAAGGACAGTAATCAGCTGTGGATCTGTTTTCCATTTTTAGTGTATGAAAAAGATGGAGGAGAAGAGGTGGTGAGGCCCCAGACTAGAGCAGACTGACAGATATGCTTTAATAGGAAACCCCTCCTATTTTCCTTGATGTTTCTTAATGTTAAAATTACTTGTCAGAGCTCCAAATGTACCAATAGGCCTTAATAACCAGCCTCACCTGGGACCTCCACCCACACCTACGGAGGCCCATTGCTCCAGGAGCCCCACTGAAGCTCAGGCCTTTGGTCTACTGCCCTGCGGTTCCTGAATTGTGGTTTGGATTTCCTTGTTTGACCTTGGGCATGACTTGTTACCTTGTCTTTCCCTGATGGTTGTTGGGCTCTTGTTGAGACCTGTTGTCACCACTCTGCTCTGCTTGCCCAGCTTGGGCATGATGGGACTGTGTTCTGCTGGGGAGGACAGAGCTCTGCTGGTGTTGTGGTACTGAGCTCCCTGAAGTAAATGAGAAAACATGAATTAGCTGCACTGGATCTTTCACAGGGCTGTGAGGGAGCAGAGATTGTAAGTCTGGAACATGGAGAAAATCTGTATATTCACTTCATGCCTAATTTTCCATTCAACGTCCAAATTATAATGGGTATTTACTCAACTGTATTGGCTGATTTTGCAGTTAGCATTAAAAATTTACACACTCAGTTTGCATCTTCCTTAAACAATTAAAACTTGCTTTAAATACATTATCTGCCACCAGAAAAGAAGTAAAGATTTTTTTGGCTTTTAAGGAATGAAGAGGTGATAAGAAAAACCCTACACTAGCTGGAAGCTGTGCATGCTTTGATGTGGAGAACAGTGGATATTGTTTACCTTGACTTCTGCAAAGCTTTTGACACTGTCTCAGATAATATCCTCACAGACAGACACTGAAGTATGGGCTAGATAAATGGGCAGTGAGATGAACTGAAAATGAGCTGACTGCCAGGCTCAGACCCGAGGTCAGTGGCACAAAGTCCAGCTGGAGGCCAGTCACCAGTAGTGTATGCCAGAGCTGGGGTCAATGCTGAGGTCAACACTTTTGAACATCTTTATAAAGGATCTGTACAGTGGGACATGGTGCTCTCTTCTCAAACTTGCAGATTATACACAACTAGAAAGAGTGGCTGAGCTTTGTCCAGTTAGCTTTAGAATGCATAACAGTGAACAAAGAAATTACACTGCTATGTTTAAGATGTGTTTCTTCTAGAAAGGGCTTTTTTTTTCCCTGACAATGTGTCTAATCTGTCATAAGAAGCTCGGGTATTATGGGTAATTTCTTCTCACTGGTAGCTATTCCCATTTTGTAGTCCTTGTAATCCTTAAACAATCCTGATCCGCGTCGGGAGTTTTCAGACAGAAGAGCTGGTTTTCATAAATGAATGCATAAATACTGCAGCAAATGAGATCTATTGTGAGACCTCATCTTTGGGTCTGAACCTCAGTTTAGGAATTGATTCTGCTCTTGCAGTGTCCACTGTTTTAAAAGGAAAGCTTTAAATTGGTAGAAATGTAGGCTGAAATAAAGTTGAGTTTACATCAGGGTGGATCTGTGAGTAAGACAAACCTCATCTGTAAAAAAAAAGTCTTCTTTTAGTTTCCATCACTCACAAAGGCTTATTGGCTGAACAGTCTATAGATATTTGCAGCTGCTCCTCGTGCTAAACTGTGACTGAGCAGTTTATCTGCAAGAGATGTAAATTCAGCATCATCTAGCCTATTGTGCTTCTTTAAATGCCTTCAGTGTAATTAGCAGATTGCTTATTAGTTTGCCACTGTCCCCAGAAGAAATGTTACAAGCTGAGTTTGTTGGACATTGTTATGGGTTGATTTCCTGCCCAGCATTATTTTCTGCGAATTGCTTCTTATGAGGACATGGGCTTTTTCTTCAATCACAGCTAAAATAGACATCTTAAATTATGACAAACAAAGTTTGGTTGTTAGGAAGAGAACCAGTCAGGCAGGAAATGCCAAGCAAAACAACATTCTTTGGGTGCCTGATATAAATACGATTCTCCAAGCAGCCTGTTGGGTCCTGCTGGCTGGGGCTTCCCTTCACTTGCTGCAGACATGAAAAAGTGCACAGTTAGTGACCCTGGCTGAAACGTAGAAATTCTTATCCTGTATAGAATAAAAAATATCAGACTTTATGCTCATTTTACACAGCACCTTTAGCATGCTCTAAAGAGCAAGACAGTCCTGAGGTTTCCCTGCTGCACCTGGGCTCTCTTCATCTGGTCTGGACCTGCAGTGCTGCATGTTTGTAGTGGTGGTGTGGCCTGGAGCCTGCATGCCTGAAAGCACCCTGCTCCAGTACCACATCACTCTTCTCTAGGGAAACTTTTGAAAGTTTAGGAAATGGGAGATTCAAGCAGCTAGAATGTGAACTGGGAGTTGTTTCCATTTGAAAAAAAATTCATTTGCAGTTTTGAATGTAGTCTTCCAGTTTGATTTAGTATGGTTAGTGCTGAAGCAGTTCTAGGTAGGACGCAAAGAACTTTGAACTTGTATTTTATTTCAAACATGCATTCCCACAGAAATCAATCAATGGAGATGTGAGGCAAGGGTGCAGCTAATTTTTATGGAGGTATTAATTTGTAGGTGTAGAAACAGGGCCATTTTTTCATTAATAATAGATTTCTGCAAGATTGCTACTGATGGGCAGAATACCTTATTGAAAGAGTCATTAAAAGCAGTTGTAATCTAGATAACTGTATATATAATAGAAAATTTTGCAAAATTTCAGTCTGGTACCATGTTAATAGTTTTCTTGATAATGTGATTAAAATTACTTCCCCATGCTGGTTGTAGTATTACTGATGGTGATCTCTCCTTGTGTTAGATGGGAGGTTTAATAAACAGATTGTGAATATTGAGTCCCCAGTCAATGGAAGCATGACCTGTACATTAACTCTAATGCTTCACCTAAAGATTGTTACTAAAGTCTACCTCAGAGATTTTACTCTGTAGACATAACCTTGAGGCTACTGAAAGTAAGATCTGAGTCTTGGGATCTGGCCTCGTGAGTTTCATAATGTCTGAAAGTCCAATTTTTTAGACCATCTGGTGGCTTATATTTACAGATAAGCAGGAACAAGGTTTGGCTTCTTGTGGGAAATTTTTCTTAATTTTACTTTGTTTTTGTTTCCATATGCCCCACTTCTTTTAACAGTTAGCTACCAATCAGTTATACTGAGCTCACAAAATTCCTGATCTGCCTTGTGGAAGGGGCCACTCCTGTTCCAGACCTTCCATTGCCTCACCTTTACCTTCCCTTACCACCCTCCCCTGGCCAATGCAGATGCATCTATAGTGGAAAGTCTCTAATTTCACTTTAAATTCCCAGGGCTTAACGAGAAATCTTATTTGTTCCTCTTTCTTATATTTAACATATATTTTAATTCCTGAAGTTTCAGATCAGCGTATTTTTTCCTTTAATAGACATTTAAGTTTACAGCCTTTAATCTTCTTTTAAAATTTAAAACCACAAAGAAATGTACAACCTTTTATGAATTCAAATTAAAAATGAAGTGTGATGGAAATGATTTACAGGCACTGTAGCTTAGCAGGGAGAATACACAACTTCTTTGCAGTACATCATATTCTGTTCCTTTAATTTATAAGCAACCTGTAATATAACATATTAATCATACAAAGAAAATGCAGCTTCAGTTTGAAAGATTTGTTGTAGTTGAACTTCACACACCTGCAAATTATTTATTCTTTAAAAAGAAAAGAAAACGTGCAGGACACACTATTGAATCCACTAGGAAAATTGATATATTTAGAAAAATCCTGCTGTAAATTATTTTTTTTTTTACCTTTTCCCTTCAATCACTTTAATCTCCCTCGAGCTTAGCTTCCCATGTCCTTTCAGTCAGCTGTTCTGTCCCCTGTTGAAGTTAAAGGTGGCTGGACAAAAGGGCGAAGGATGCAATTAGTACTTCAAAGCTTGTGACACAGTTTCCTGTTAGACAGAACTTACCTGCTACCCTACAGAGAGACAAATGAGGTCTGAAATATTAACAGATTTTTCAGACTGCTATAGAGCAGATCACTATATTCAGAAATTGGTTCCTTCAATCATTAAGGCAGGTGAAAAGATTTGCAAGGTGAAAGATATGTTAAATAAATGACAGAGTAAACAAGTTTACTTGAGTACATTTATTATCTGTTACTAATAGAAAAGGTGTTTTCTTTTTAGTGCAAATACATGTTTGCAAACACCTGCTACTGAAATGACTGTTACTGTACAAAAGCAGCCTCTGCCTCTTAAGGATCTGAGTCTTGCAAACAAGTGTAGCAGACTTGCAGGCATGGAGAATTTGGAGCCTGGTTTGCTTAAAATCCAGGCAGATTCAAAGGCAGAGGGAGACTGAGGTGGGTTACAGCCGGAATTTCAGAGGGTGAAGGTACCATGGGATATCTCTGTGCTGTCAGCGGCATTTCTTTCTACTTTCTGCCTGGATCGAGACACCAGAATGCCTTCACCTTATAGTGCTATTTCTCTTGTTAAGAGCAGTATCGTTTTTAAAAGAGATTGCGAAGGAGGGAGAAATCATGATAGAAAGTTTGCCTCTTTCCTCCTTTCCAACCTGAGTGGGAGAGGTAGTTGGAAGACAATAAACAGAAAACGGAATAACAGGAAGAGAGAGGGCAGAATTGAAACTCCCAGAGGGAATGGTGAGTCTTGTACTCACAGGTAAAAAGGCCTGCAATAATGAACCACTAGGGGTAAGTAAAAAGGAGAAACAAGGTACAGGAAGCCAAATGCAGTGCCTCTGGGCATTTACGTTGGAGTAGAATATGTGCAAGAGAACTTCTTTTAACTCTTTCATTCTGCACCACTGTGAGGGTGAAGTTTACCTCATGTATTCCCTTGTGCATCCAGTACTCTGAGTTTGCTTTAGTCTTAGAAAGCTAGCTGGTTCTTTGCTGTGCAAACAGGCAGGAGGTGTGACAGAAACCAACAATTGCTGCCACAGATTTCCACCAGGCTTAGGTGTCACCTTTTCTATGGGGACAGCTCACTGCACCAGTATTTCTGCTGTGACTAATTCTGATTGTCTTGAAGAAAAGGGTAGCTGATAACATGCAAATAAACAGCTAAAAAAATAGATCTGTTTTGCTTAACCAAACAATATAGTTCTTCTATTTGTCTCCATCAAATTTAAACATTCCTTTTTTTCATACAAGTGATATGTCTGTGAGAGCAAAGGACTTGTGAATCTGGACCCTTGAGGATTAACACTGCCAGCTGAAGACCCAACAAAATTGAATGGCCTCCTCTTCCCTGTTGCTGGGTTTTATTCCCTTAGACCTCAGTGCAACCTCAACTTGTTAAATAGGGTAGAGTACTGAGGAACTAAACTAAACAACGGTTGGCTGAGATTCATAAATAAAGCAGAAGTAGTACTAGCTCAATTTCAGTGGAAAAGCTATTGCATAATCCAGTGTGTTTTAGAAAAATGGGATGTGTTTGGCACAGTACAGTGTTAACACGGTTATGCTGGTATCTGATCTTGCTTGGCCAGAGGTAGCTCCCTCTCTCCACTAGCCCATTCAGGTGATGAATGTGGAGAGGCTCCCCACATGCAGCAGCACCTGAGTTGTGCTCTCCCAGGGCCTCACGCTCTTTGGCTGGGGTTTGCACTTTGCAATTCAGCCTTACCCTTCTATAGCACTATGGCTTGAAAGCACAACCTGGGTCTGAAGTAGCAGCTGATGGGAGCGTAGCAGCTCTTGCCAAGTCTGAGGGGCTTCACTGCGAGGATGGGGAAGCAGGAAGAGAGAATGAAAGGGGAGGAGGAAAAGGAGCAGTGCATGAAAATGTTGGGTACATTGGCAAAAGACTAATTGAGGGAGTCAGAGACCTGAAATCTGAATGCTTAATCTAAGGGATAGTATATGTAAAAACGAAAAAGCAAAACCCAAACCACTGCTGCCACCAGAAAACCTACATCTCCTCAATGCTTTGGAGTGAGTAGTGTCTGGATATGTTGACAATGCTTCTGCCCTATTGTGTCCTGTTGCATGGCATCCCACCCCAGGTTCACCAACACTGAAACATTTTGATCCACAGCAATACTTTCAATATTTGAAGAAGTTCGCAAATCTAGAGGCTTTTTCCCAAAGAAAGCAAAATGAAATTGTGAAATCTTCAACAAAAGGAACTTCCATCCTTCACATAAAAGGAGGATAAAAGGCCTAAGATATAGATGATAACTTTGCTGTAGTGCAAGACCCCAAACTCTATTATTACAATAGTTTATTTATTAGCAAGCTTCTTTAATGAACCAAGTATAACTGATGTGGACAAAACTCTACTCAAGCAGGTACAGACTTAAATAATAATGATGGGAGGAAAAAACTTGGCTTTCAAATTACTGTCTAGACCTGCTTTTAGTGCTGCTTTGGCTCAATCTCTAAATAGAACAAAGTAGGTTTGAACCTTTTCTTCCCCTTTTCTCAAATGAAGTTGAAGATACCTAACTGAAATGGCTGGCAAAACTAATGTTTATTTAGTTCAAATTCCTTGGTGCTGAAACAACATTTCTGGGAAAGCAGCTTTTTAAGTAAAAAGAAAAAACAAACAAACAAACAAAAAATAAATAAAAAACAAACATAAAACTGTCATTCACTTGCAAGAAAACTTCGTTTTGGGCATGCCTTCTCTTTTGCTTCTCTTGTACACTCTTCTTTACAGGTGCCCACTGACACCAATTCTGACACTACTGCCCTGGAGCTGGGTGGTGTGCTGTGTGGTGTCTCTGCTGATGTCTCTTTGCAGCTACAGTTTCACTTCAGATTCATATCATCACTCTTGCTAGGGCAGAGAGTGTTTTTCGTCAACTCGTTGTGCCACCAGCTCCTTTACAACGCTTGTTTTAGTAAATAATATTGCTAGCTGAGTTTGTCTAATTTGTTGGGGGTTGCTGGTGTTTTGTTAATTGGCATACAAAACACCACAAGTTTGCATATGTTTGTAATTTTTGCTATTAGTGCTCTTCCCACAATAGCAATTTAGAGCCCTCCTAAAGACCTCCTGAAATGATGACAGAACAGTTCATAATTTTTTTTTGTGGTGCTAAAAGCTAATTGTGTGCAGTTCTGTCTTATTTTTCATTTGTTGTGTGATGTTTTAGACTTGCTTTTATCTTACTAACATTTACCTAAATTTGGAAACAGGATTGAACATTGTTTTGGTGGCGTTTTTTTGTTTGTGTTTTTTGTTGTTGTTTTTCTTTTTTTTGGTTTTTTTTTTAAAATCAGAATGATTGTGCTTTGTGAACACAGAGGATCTGGAGAAACAGGAGTTTCCCCCCTCTCCTTCCTCTACCTAAGCTGTTGAACTTCAGATCCTTCTTCATTTCAGTTTTGAGTTGGTGCAATGCTGGCTGACTGAGCAAGTCAGCTTGCTGCTCCCTGACAATACTGTGTGGGAGAGGTATGTATTTGAAAAGCAAGGTGTAAAGCTACCTCAGAGCACAAACTATGAATAAGGCCAGATTCTGACTCATTTTCTAATAGTGAAAAGTCCTTAATCTTTGGACTTCAATAGGACTTCCTCCTTGAGTAAGCATTTTTCATAGTGATTAAAGGCTCAATTTTCCTGTCCTGTGTTACATAGTTAAATTATGCAAACAATTCAGCTATCCAAGACAATGCAGATTTTGAACTGAATAGTCAAGTATATAATTCACAACTTGAGTATCTTCAGAGCAAATATCTTATTTGCTGAAGAAATAAATGGAACAATTTGAAATAATGAATACATTTTAGACTCTAACAATTTCTTTATGAACAGTAATGGACAATTGCTTCTGAATAGGTTATTTGCCTATTTCCAGGATAGCTGTTCATCCCTCCAGCAGTCACGCTGCATCTCTGTATCTTGTAGGGTTTACATAGAGAGGTTATAAGCAATCTGTTGCAGAGTCCTTTCCTTTTCACACAGTAAATCAAAGCTTTGCTTTTCCCTGGTCTGCTTCTACAGACAGATGATTTGAGCCTCTGTCACTTCCCAGCAGGAGAGGTTAGTTAAATACTTGTCTGTAGCGCCTTGCAATGTTTATGAGAACTGCTTATGTAATTCTGAAGGATTGCTGCTCTTCGCTCAGTGATGGTTAGAGGTGCCTGCTGAGAATTGGGTATCCTGTGCATTAATTGGCTCCTTGTAGAGCCTTGCTAATGAGGCAGGACTTTAAGAAAAATATTAGACTTTATTGAATCAATTCTAATTTCTTGCAATATTGCCTGCAAACAAATTAGTATCTGATATCAGTTCAGTAAACTGAATGCTATAGGTCGTGTGTTCTTTGGTTGTCTTATGTTGTTATGAGGGGTGGGAGATGGAAAGAATAAGGTTACAAATATGGGGTTTTTTAATACTGCTTTGAGAAATGTTGTGTAGTCAGTGGACTTTTGAAATGAGTCAGAAGGGGCATGGAAGTTGATAGAAAGATTCCAGTCGACGTTCCTGGGCTTTGGACCAGGCTTGCCAATGTGAATCAAGACTTTACGGGAGCCTGAGCAGCAGAACCCAGGCGCTCAGTGCAGATCCCTTCACTGCTGGGCAGCGCGCGGCCCCCCAGACGCGGCGCCATTTTGTCTGTGGGGCTGGGGGGGCTGGCACCGGCCGGAACCGGCCGTGTCTGGCCCCAGCCCTGGGCTCTCCTTGCAGAGCTTGCAGCTCCTCCCTGCCCCTCCTTGCCACCTGCACCAAATGCAGCTTAACAAGGAGGCAAGAAATGGTGGTGATTGCTTTCTACCACGGATTTAAAGGTTGTTTTCCTGAGCCGTCGACAAGAGTCAGTGTAACGGGCCGAGGAGCGAGAGCCGCTGCTGGG
>NW_009953929.1:716815-771314 GCF_000747805.2 Chaetura pelagica | reverse complement strand
GGCGGGGGGGTCTGGCCCCGGCCGGAACCGGCCGTGTCTGGCCCCAGCCCTGGGCTCTCCTTGCAGAGCTTGCAGCTCCTCCCTGCCCCTCCTTGCCACCTGCACCAAATGCAGCTTAACAAGGAGGCAAGAAATGGTGGTGATTGCTTTCTACCACGGATTTAAAGGTTGTTTTCCTGAGCCGTCGACAAGAGTCAGTGTAACGGGCCGAGGAGCGAGAGCCGCTGCTGGGAAAGAAACCGTCACGTGAGGGGCAGGTGATGAGAGGAGGGCAGGGTGAAGGTGCTTGACAGGAGCAAGAGGGAAAGGACAGGGGAAGTGAAGGGACAGCACACATGGAGGTTTGTTCTCTGAAGGGTGCACCCCCAACAATGCTTTGCTGACTGAGCTGCTCAGGCTGCGAATGCCTCTCAGCCTCTCCTCGGGGCGGCGGGTGCCCCTGGCAGGGATTGTTCTGTGGGCTGTGTGTGCCTGGGTATGAAGTCAACATACTTCTTTGCTGAGTACTGCTTGGGATTGTTTCCTTCGTGTTCATTAACTTCTTTGATCAAAAACTGATGTTGTTTTTTGGAAGGGTCTCCCAAGGACTGTGAAAAATCCACAGCTGACACAAAAAAAATGTAGGACTTAAACCCAAGCCGATATTGTCTTCCCTTCCCAGGAGAAGGAGGGGCTCATTTTACAATGACATAAAGAATTCATTCCCTTAAATGAGGTATGTCACCTTGCCATTTTAACTCGATTCGTTAAAATGGTGGCTCATTAGTTAATCCCTTGTGCAGTACAGAATTTGGCATACACATTTCACATACTTGCTACATTCAGGGATAAATTTCTAGCCATCCTATTTGAAAGAAAAAAGCATGGATTTTGAAAGAAAACAAAACATAAAAAGGTAGAAATTCAAGGCATTTGCCCCTCCTTCCTCACATAAGTTTTTAATAATCTATTAAACCCCCTAATATTTCATTTTAAAAGCCCAAACTACTGAGACATGGGATCCACTGCTGTAGTGCTAATCTCTTTCCAGACGTGTGTTTGATGTGTGTTATTTTTTTGTGCCATGTGTGGTGTAATAGAGATATTCCCTTTCTTTCCTTAGTCTTGCCATTAAAATTATCATGTCTGAGTTGAGAAAATACCTTAAATCCTGGGCAGGGAGGAGTTCTGCTGCTGTCTGCGTGAGAACACACCTCCTGGGGAGTGGGGTTTGACCTTGTGTCAGGTTGTCTGGAGAAAGGCATCTCCAGCAATATTCCAAATATATGCCTCTTCCCTGAATGGACAGATCCTCCCATTCTGAAATGACAGTTTTTCAGGCATATGTCCTGTGGTATGATTCAGAGTGAAAAGGGCTTGTTTTACCTATTTGCATGGTTTGGGAAAGCACGAATCAACCAGAGGAGACAAGGCAAGTAATAGGAGAAGGTCTCTTGCCTTCCATGTTGGATTGGGGAGGACAGGACCATGCTGTGCAGCCTTCCTGCTTTCCCCTGCCCTCACTACTGGGCAGACATCTCTGCAGGGTCATGGTAAGGTTCACTGAAGCAGAATAGGGACCACAGCTCCAGGAGGTCTCAGGGTGCTGGGTTAGGTTCTTAAACTTTGCTGAGTGAGCATTACAAACTTTAACATGGAGGGAAAAATCTCAACTAGGGATGGCTGACAAGAAAAATAGTATGAAAATACTATTTTTTAATATTATTATTTTTTTTTTAGAACTTAATAGAACAAACTTGGAAAGATATTTGATCTTTTATGTGACATTTAGTCTTATTCTAGACCCTGGCTGATGAACTGCTTCCATATTCTTGGAATTTGAGGGCAGAGCTGTTGTTCATTTAGCAATAAATGCTAGAACTGGGTGAAAGTAATGTCATCCCTAACTAAAGTCAAAGTCTAATCCTTTGGTTTCACTGGTGACTCAAATTGCAATAATGCAATATGGAGAGCTTTTGTTCCACCCCCATTCCTCTCACTGCGCTAGAAATGGCTAGTAAAAGAAAAGTAACAAAATGCTGATTCTACTTAAAATGCAATTAAATACATCCACATTCCATTGCCCATCTTGACTGTGATTTTCTTGTATGCAAGGAACTTGGCCCTTTTCTTCTTAACTCCTCAGTTCATCAGCATCTTTCATGCTTTCAAGATGCTTGCACTGCAAGTGTTTTTCAAATCCCAATCAAAGAAACTCCTTCCCATACAATAAAGTTCCATAAAAATATAGCTAATGTCAATAAAGTTAAAAAGATATGTCAGCAAAGACCCAAACAGTCAATTTATTACAGTTAAACATCCTGCCCAGACGTTTTATTTACAATGAAAGCTTGTTACATAAAGCAATCGGTCTTGCCTTGATTTTTTTTTAATCTTGGTTTACAAATTGCTGCCTTTCTCTTTGTATCCTGTACAAAATACTGAATTTGTTTGTACATGTTCTTTGAATATAATCTTCCTGTTTCTTTTAAAAAACATCTTTGGATGATAATTTGAACTATATATATATATTAAAAGAATCTGTTAATTTGGCTCTTTTAAACAAAAAGTTACATCACAATAGATTTATAATAAATGAAAGATATTACTGAACACTCTCTCTTGTTAACAGAATCTCCCAAGTGTCTTAGAGAGATGTTTTACATAAACTTATGTATTTTCCTTATTCTGTTAGATTTCATCATACCCGTTTCCCCTTGTGAATATGCACAGGATGAAACACTCATAGCTCTTTCCATAGGTTTTAGAATGTGGCAGTTTGAGGACAGAGGAAAAGTACAGGCTGTTCTGACAGAAAAGAAGGCTAGTGTGTCAAATGTTGAGGTACAGTAAAAAGGCTACTCTTGACTTGTGATACAGAGAAATCAGGCCTCTTTCAGGCTCCCAAAAAAGCATTTGCGTTACTTTCCAGCTATATGCTCCACAGCTTCTAAACTGGCCCTCAAATAATGTTATGGGAACACTAGGAAGGAGGCCTTGTATTAAAGTATACCTTCGATCAATCATCTACATTGCTTGTGTTTGTCAGGAAAACCTGGGATGGGTGTGCAGCTTCTATCTGATTGTGTTTGCATCTGTGAGCAGGTTCCAAGACACTTTATCTGGCACAGGAGAACAGTAAAGGCTTCCTTTCTTGTACCAGATATGCTCCAGAGATAATAAATTTCTCCACGATAATGAGGTGTCTAGAATAGTTACAAGAGGCCAGAAGTGTACTTTTGGTTTAACTGTGCTGGAATATCTGCTGACTGTGGGCAACTACAAATTCTCACCAGTGTACCTGAGTGAACTTGGCCAAGAGTAAGCAGTGAAACCTTATCGGGTGCCAGATCTCCTGGGCTGTGTGTGAGAGGTATAGGATTACTGTATGTCTAGCACAGCTGTGACAGGCAGAGTGAGAGAAGACTGTATGACAAGTAACCAAAGCTATTTCTCTTCACAGTATTGTAGTTCCTGCTTATAAGGCTTTTCCTGGACTTTAATGCTGGTTGTATGTAGTAGTTCTGTCTTCTCTTCTGCCACATTTTGCATGCAAAATACTTAGACAACAACAGTCCTCTGCAGGTGCAGTTAATATGGGCACTGAGGACTACCAATAATTACCTGCCTGGCAAAGTGGATGGAGAAATACTTCCTAATCAAGTTCCTGCTAGGTGGAGAGTGGAACTGTGGAAATTACCTGGACTGTGTAATTTTAAGTTTTGCAGATGTTCTCCCTATGGCATTTTTCTCCCATCTCTGGTTTAGCCACAGCACAAAAATATTTTGACCAACACTGCAGACTCAGGAAAGGTCATACATGTACCTTCTTGTGACATGTTTTTCTAACCTCTCTACCTGCTGTGGGTAGTCTGCAACCTCCTGTGCTGACAAGTCTGTGATGGCTCGGGCTGTGATTAATGGGATTTCATTAAGGCTTGTGCAACTATCCCTGAAAACCCTCAGAGGTGCTCTGGCCTCCTCCTCACACTGTGAACCTTGTAATGGCAATAAGTGCAGGCAGATACGTTGGAGATTCTCTGTCCAAAACTTTCCCTCCAGGGAATATGGGTAAGTAATTATTTGTATTGGAAAGGGTAATATATAATAATTATGGCTACATTGTACTAACAGGAAGGAAGAGTAAAATGTCTTTTTATTGCCATCTTAATATCCTTGCCTTTGAGAAAAAGTAGCTTCATACCTGACTGTGTTATAGGGTTAGCTGGGAATCCTCTTTGCTCTGAGCATGAGTTGGAAGGGAGGGAGAAATACACAGACTGGCTCCACAAAAGATATTCCTCAGTGGGAGAAAGCAGGGTAGTTTGTCTGCAAAGCAGCCTGAAGGATTGAGTGCAATTTTGGGAGTAGACACATGCACATTTACATGCTCCTGTTCTGAGCTGGCAGATGAGAGTGGCAAGAGGTTGTCTAATTGTGTTAGTTGTGCCCAAGTGAATAACATTCTCCTCATCTTCCTACCCTGCTTTGTTCCTTTGCATGTTTTACATTGTGTCATGTAGCAAAGGTCTAGTCTTAGGTTTGCCTTGAAATGAGTAGGGTCAAACTGCTGTCCCTGTGTTTGCCTGGTGCAGTGCATCTCTCAGTGTAGATCAGCAATGTGTTTAAAGGGATTATTACTGGTGGAGTGTATTTAACAATCACAATATTTTTGGGGTGTATTGGAGAAGAACGAATTTGTGCCTACTCTCTACTTGTTAACCTTTTATGAGCATCCACTATTGACAGTCTGACACGCCTTAACCTTTCTGTGCTCCGCTCCATTGCTATCTATACATTATGCTGCCTGCTTTCTTTAAGTTTGTTGAAATGGCTGTTTTTTTACTTTAAGTTTGGACTCCTGTACTGTGGTACCACGATACATAAGTATTCCTGAATTTCTTGTGCCATGTTGTTTCACAGCAGGAGCTCTGGGAGGGCAAGGTGGGAATGAAAATGGGAGACATGGAAAATTGACTAACATAAGTTACTCATCTAAACCTTCTGGAAATGGAAGAAGAGTTCCCACGAGCTGTCATGGGTTCCAGAGGACAACATGCATTTCATTTGTTCAGTAGTACTTATGCATATTAAGGACTGAAGATAGCTAGGGTAAAGTAAACTCCAGCCACAATGCTTGTTTTGCATCAGGTCCGACAACAATGCTCTCGATCCCCCCTCCCCCCAACCCAGGTAGGGAAGGAGAGAGAGAAAAAGAGAGAGACTTGGCTGGATTGAAAACTAAACTACACAGCTTTAATTAAAACACTAATGAATCATACAAGAAAATATATACAATTATATACAGATAGATTCAGGTGTAGGCAAAAGCCTCTCACCACCCCCCACCCTCAGCAACTCCCACAGCACTTCCCTGAACTGGGAAGAGTCCCGAGGAGTCCCGGAGCTGCTGCTGGAACAGAGCAGAGAGTTATGGGGGTCACGAGAGATCAAGCCTAAGGATCGACGGTGATGGATGAGCAGAGTCCTCCCCGGATGCCAGCCGTGGACCGAAGAGAAGGGGAGAAGAAGAAGGAAGGAAGTTGTCTTCTGTGATCTCTGACCTTCCTCTGAGCTTACGTAGATATATGGAATGGAATATCTTTGGCCAATTTTGCTGTCCATCTAACTCAGCCTCCTACGGGGGGGTCACAGATCTCCCCACAGTGTCTGAGCCGGCAGAGTGCAGGTGCGGCCTTGAAGCCTCAGTAGTTAGAAAAACATTCCACTGTCTTATCAGCCTAGCAGAACACACTGTTGCTAGTTACAAGAAAGCTTGCTGAAGGAAAAAAAAAAATCAGTAAAAAGAAAAATTGGCTTCATCCTGGCTCAAACCAGGACAAGTAGTACTTATGCATATTAAGGACTGAAGATAGCTAGGGTAAAGTAAACTCCAGCCACAATGCTTGTTTTGCATGACTTTGAAAGAGATAGGAAAATGAGGTGTGCTTATGGTGAGAAAACTGGACAGAAGAGTCAAAAATCGCTCATGGATCTGACAACAGCAGTGTGTGTAGCAGTCAAATTGCAGAGAGCTCAAGGGTTCAGGCAGGTTCCCTGGGTAGAGACTGCAAAATACATCTTTGTGCCTTCCCTGTGGGAAGGAATTAAAAATAATATCATGGAGGCTGTAGATCCTATATGGATGAGGCTGCTGTGTTTCAGGTAGGTATGAACTGAGCAAAAACTGCTTAATGTAAAAGGAGGCTGTGCGGCTTGTTTAAAATACAAATTCAGATTTCATATGTGTCCTGATTAGTGATAGCAGCAAAAGTCCAAATAGTTGTTAGGTAAAAGGGTTGGTTTAGAAGATGCCAGAATCTATGCCGTAGTAAATGGTGAGCAGGTAAGTGAGAGCCCATCTCAGAGGAGGAATTTTCTCATAGAGACTTGGAATCATAGAATGGTTTGGCTTGGAAGGAGCCTTAAAGATCATCTAGATCCAATGCCCCTGCCACAGGCAGAGACATCTTCTACTGGACCAGGTTGCTCAAAGTCTGGCATGCAGCCTGGTCTTGAACACTTCCAGGGAGGGAGGATCCACAGCTTCCCTGGGCAACCTGTTCCAGTGTCTCACCACTCTCACAGGAAATAATTTTTTCCTAATATCTAATCTAAATCTACCCTTTTTCAGGTTGAAACTGTTACCCCTCATCATATTGCTCTATATGATTGTAGAAAGTCCCTCCCGACCTTTCCTGTAGTCCCCTTCAGGTACTAGAAGGCCATTATGGGGTCTCCCTGGAGCCTTCTGTTCTCCAGGCTGAACAATCTCAACTCTCTCAGCCTGTCTTCATAAGGAGAGGTCTCTGACAAAATTTCTAAGTTATGTTTTCAAATTCCTAAAGTGGTAAAATAAGTTTTCCAAGCCCTTTACTCTTATCCAGCCAAGGCCCCTTTTGAATTGCCTAAGCTCTGAAAAGTTGTTTTTTGTTACCGTGCAACCTTTAATTGAATTTTAGTGTAATTCTGAACTAATACTGCTAAATTTCTGAAGAAAACAATAATGTTCTAGCTGTACATCTGGGCTTTATCTGTTTCTCTAGGTGTCCCATTTACTTATGTTAAATAATGTTTTCTTCTTCAGGATTTCTGATGCTTTCAGAAAAAGTGTTAGTTACATTTCCCTTGCTTTCAATGATCTTGCCAGAAAACTTGATTTTGCTAAAATTGTTCTATGAAATCCCACTGGCAACATATAACATGTATCTTTAGCACCAGGATATGTCAGGCCTAACTTTAAAACATAAACACATTCACACAGAGTCGTTGTTTTTGATACACACATTCTTATTGGTGCTCTTAATTTTCTTTGTTTTTTAAAGTTTCCTAGCACTGAGGAAACGAATATACTCTCTATTACCACAGACTGCTGCTGCTTAATGCTTGTAACCCAGGGATAAAGGCTTGAAAATGAAAGCAACAGAAAGGGCAAGATAAATAATTGATTCTTGCAGCTTTTTGTCTGGAGACTTAAAACATTAAATATAACTTCAAAAATTCTTTAGAAAAGCTGCTTGTGGTGAGAAAAGTAAATTCTACCTTAATCACCTTTTCTGACACAAACCAATAATGCAATGACATTCTACTAAGGCTAAGGCAATAATTTCATATCAGGAGTTCCAGCCTGTTCAAGTGTTGCCACAGTCAGTGAGGATGGCAGAAGTCTTAGAGCCTCATTGTGCATATCCAAGTGTAGCAGTAGAATGATTGGTTCCTCCCTACCTGACTGATCCTAATAGTCTCTGATTATCTCCTCCACCTTTTTTATGGTAGAAAAGATCTTGTGGAAGGCACACAAGCAAAAAGCTTCAAACTAGCAGAGCTAACAACATTAACTCTTTCTCTGGGCCTGAAACCTTGAGCAGTAGGAATGACAGACACCTGAGCTTTCAAGCTGCTAGGAAGTCGTTCACTGGGAAGTGCTTCAGAGGAGCACTTGGGCACTCTGGTGTTTAAAAACTAGAGTTAGTTGAACAGTTCTCACAAGTAATTGAAACAGCATAAGAATATGGAGCTTGGGTGTTGGATAGCTGCCTTTCCAATTAGAAAGTATTCTTGGCAAGAACTATTGTTCAAATATTTTCTTCAAAAGTCTTCTTTCTCTTCTCCAGAGTGAAATCTGTGAGTGTTCTCATGTTTCTCACTATTTCTCCTTAGCCCCTAGAATCAAATCAGTGGTTTTATAACACCTCACAGCCAAATGGCTTATTTTCTTCTCTGGTTTAAATATTTCACTATTTAATGGGAGTAGGAGAGAAAATTTACTATCATTTTCAGTTTATCCTGATGCAAAAGAGAAGTTGTCATGGCCATTGTATATTTTGTGCCATTCTTATTTCTGTGGAATTATTTTCACTTTTTCCCTTCAGGGAAAGATCTCTGATATTTTTTTTCAATATTTTGAATAACTAGTCTTGTTTAGGCTATACTCATTTATCATATGATTCTTTTACCTGACCATTTTAAGAAATTCTGAATCTCATGCAGAATTATTAGCTAACAGTCTTTATGTCCACTTGTTTTTTCAGGTGAGTCACTACTTTGCTTAGCAAGAGTTCTGTGTTACTTATGTCCTTTCTGCTCGAAAGCAAACACAGTGGAATTTTCTCTTAGGGAATTGTGTCATAGTTGATGGCTAGGCTGTGCTGTTCAAACTTAGACTCATTTAGAAATGCATATAGGCCTTGCCTTGAAGAGCTTTCATTTCACATGAGATAAGCACAGATAGAGAGCAAATGCAGTGGTCACACTGGTCAGTGCAGTAGAGTTTGACTTGGGGATTAGATTTATGAAAGAACACATGATGCATGCTAAGACATACTGCACAAAGGTAAAGCCACATCTTAAGATTAATCACACAGATGAAGCTAGGAACTATGCTTAAGCTAACTGGTTAGGGGTTTTTTGCTAAAATACAGTGGTATTCAGGTTCTTCCAAAGAGTTTATGGTGCTATAATCTACTCTGTTTTTGTTAATAGGTTGCCTCATTGAGTCCAGAATTGCTGTGTTATGCTTTTATACTACAATCACAAATTGATCTGACATTCAAAGTGTAGAGGTGGGCAAATAAAAAAAAAATGGTGCCGTTTGAGCTTGCTAGTTGAAACCATGTGTAGTGCCCTGTTTATGCTTTGGTTGCAGTCTTCAAGAGTGCAAACTGAGATTAACTGTTTTTTTGGTATGTGAATTCATATTACAAAAACCCCAAAACACACTGATTGACATTCACTATGTTAACCTGCATTTTTCACTTGACCCCCAAAAAGTTTCTAAACAGGTGAATATATGGAACAAAATCTATAGCCAAGACTAGTAAATTGCAATGCCAGGATCTTAAGGTCCTCAGTAACAGTAAATCAGTAGAGCTGCAGAAATCAACTGAGCTGTGCTAATTTACACAAGCTAAGTGTCTGACCTTTAGTTTTCATTAGCATCATTAACATTTCTTAAATGATGGCAACTGGAATTTGAGAACAGTACCAAAAGTAAGATAAAAAATACTCCTGCACCTCCCCTAGGTGAGACACAAAATAATTTGACAGGTAATTAAAATTCTTGTTGAAATTATGACTATATAGTTTGCTCTCTACAGAGAATTAGCATAAAATCCACTGATATCAAAGAACAGCTTCCAGCATATGCCAAAAGGAATTCTTGTTAGGGAGAAAAAATGGGAGTTTGGAATGGTTTCCACAATTGTGTCGTTAAAAAATCTTATGGTATAGCTGTTTTTATTTTCCACTCCTTTAGACTGCATTCAAACACAAACAATTTGTGAGCCAGAAGAGCTTAAAACCTAAGGAATTCTAATCTGCATATTCCCACTTTGAGTCAGGTGCTGCTTTCTACATTTTTTAAAAAAACTTCAAAGCACACCTTGGTGTGCTTGCCTCCAGCAAAATTTGGGGGAGCACATACCATTTATTTATCTGTCTTCTTAAGCCAAGTCTCCAGGCTTGATGTATGAATACACACTTCCAATTAAACCTATACAAACTTGTAAAAATGTACAGCAGACCGATACTGTTATGGTCAAACTGGGGTTACTTTTGGGGTTATTCTGATTCAGGTTTCAGAAACTGATGAGGTAATGAAAGCAGCAGCCTGTTCACCAACTTACTGCAATGATTTCTAGTTGTCAAACTCCAAGAAAAACTGGAACATACCCTGAACCACTTTTACTTTCCCTTAAGTCTGCCCATGTAAAAGAGAGTTCCTAGGAGTGGGTAAATTGCGATGCAAGCTGCTGACAGCCTTCTGAGTCACTGTGAAGCAGCTGTTGAATAGGTTGCGTAGTGTTATCTGATTTTTTTTAATTGAACAACGACTCTTATTATAGGCCCCTATTTATTTTTTTTCCCTAGGTTCTTGTTATGAAAGTAATAAACGTTTTACATAGCTTTGTATGTTAGGTATCTCTTGTGCAACTTCTCTCAGGCATGTGGAGCATAAGTTAATCTATCTGCATTTGAAGCATTGCTCTAGCTTTCAGTAAAGTATAGCTGCTTAGACATTGGTCAGCTTGTTAAGAACCTGCTCTCGGCAGATTTAAAGTAGTTGCAATGTGCAAAGCAAGCTGTCTTGATGGGACAGATGACTTTGACGTGACTGGAGGTACTTAATGCATAATCGTGTGTCCACAGCAAAAAAATCACTGTCCTGCCTGAATCAAATATTTTCTTTTTATTTTCGCAGATGATCCTGATATACCAGACTGCTAGTGAAGACAACCACAGTTATCTATTTAATAACTCACTTGCTAGTTATGGAAATAGGTCCACAGGTCAGGTACTGCTCTGTATGTACAGAATTTGCAAAATATTTATCAGTCTTTTGAGATGAAAAGCAAAATAATTGTTTTACAGGAAATAATGATGTTCTGCTCCATTAATTTAGCAATTTTATTTTTAAATGCGTCTTCCGTGCTCTTATTCCTTTGAGTTTGATGGTCTGGTGTTTCTAAGTAGTGGAATAGAATGTCATTGTGTCATTGAGCAGGAAAATAATGGTGGTGGTTGTTGTAGTAGTAGTAATACTACTACTACTACTACTACTAAATAATAATAATAATGTCAGATGTATTTCCTGTCTAGTCTATACTAATGAATTGGATTTGAAGTATGTGGAATTCCCATCTTGTCCATGGAAATGCACCATTAGATAATGAATCCCCTGGAAATGACAGACTATGTAAAGAATTATCTGGTGTGATTATTGGGGAAGAATTTGACCTATAAAATATGACTATCACTTGCTTAAGATTATTCTAGCCTGTGTTTTAAACTGTGGCAAAAGTTTGGATCTAAAGCTGCTTTTTCTTATCATTAAAGCAATATAGGAAGATCTTGAGAGCTAGTCTGCAATTGTCACCTTTTTAGTGGCTTTTGAATCAGCATTAGGGTGTGAAATACACCTTTAAACATATGGTCTGAGGTATATTTCTGTATTCCCTGATTCATTCTTTGAATCGGTTATTGAGAATGAAAGCAGTGACAAATCCCAGCCACAAACGGAGAGGCAGTCTCAGAGGTAGCTCATCCTGGTGTGTAATAAGCCTACTGATGTTCTGAGGATTCAGCAGCACTGCACAACAGTTGTTTCAGCTACTTCACATACTCCTGTGTCAGGCTGAAGTGTAAGGCACTCAACTCACTCAACTCAACTCAACTCACAGGACAGTCATTTTTTTAATGATGCTTTGGGATTTCCTGCTCAAAGCTGGCTAGTTGTTAGGTGATGATCTCACCTTTATGACACCAGTGTGGCAGTATGGGTACAGAAGGGGGACATGGCCCAGTAGTTGCACATGAATTGCAGTATTCAGAGATGCCAGATGTCTACTGCAACAGATGAAGGCATGTGCATAGCACCTGCAACCCGCTTCCTGAGTGTCTAGTTTGTCCTGTTAAGAAAGGAATCCATGTGTCTAAGGAGAACTTGTGCATACTGAGTCAGTCCCTGTCCTCTGTGTCCTTGGGTCATAATGTACACTGTTTACATTGTGTGGTGTACTGAGCTGGGTCAGGAAAAACCTTTCAACTGAGGCTGAATAGAAAAAAAAAACCAACAAAACAAGTTCTTTAATTGCAGCTCCTCAGAACAGTTCACTTCCAGATCCCAACTCTGATTGGGATGTCCCACTTGCTTCTTTGTGCTCCTTTATGTCCATATAATTCTGCTGGAACCTTTTCTCTGTTATGCTGTTTTTCAAATGCACTCTACCCATGCTATGAAGCAAATCTTTCTACCTAACACTTTCTTGGGATGGCAGAGCTCAGTGCATAGTATGGAGGAGCTTGGAGCTTGCTCTAGTGTAACTTTGTTCACTTTTTCAGGGACTCGATGGCTGATGTTTGTTTCTGGTACAAGGTGAGGAGTGGGCAAATTTCTTGATGTCTAGCACTGAGGAGAGAGTAAGGCTGCATAAATCAGCTTTCCCCTGTCGCTTCTGTGTTTCACGCCCTGCCACAGGGATCCCACGTGTCCCAGGAACATCACATCTGGCACTTGGTTGACATAAAGAAGGTCACTAGGGACTAAAGGTGGAGTTGGTGGCCAATTGATGACCGAGCTCCCTCTTTTATCAAAGAGCCACAAGGATAGCTTTGGTGACCTGTAGAATAACAATTATTGTTTCTTGGACTCTGCTGACTTCTCTCAATTAATCAGTTGCTTCTTTTGAACTGGCCCTGGAAGAAGGAATCCTGGGTTGCAGCAGTTAAAACCTCTTTGTCGCATGTTGGTTTAAGTATCAGTACTTCCCCGTGTCTTAATTAATTTTGAGCTTAGGAAAATTGCTGCTCTACATCTAGAAGCAAGGAACAGGGGTTAAACAGTAGCAGCTTTGTGGTTTGGTTTTTTTGAATGGTCAGAAAGAAAAGCAAGAGCAAATGTAACGCTGCTGCCTTTTTGTGCTATACGTAAGAAAACTTTCCCAGCCCGCCTGGAGTTGGATTTTTGCCTTGTGTTTATCCCTAGATGTCTACAGATCAGATGTAGGTGTTCTCCCATATATTGAAATATCATTTCATGGTTTCTTTTTTGTTCTCTGTTTTGATCCATTATGTCATCTAGTGCAGGGTGTGCCACAGATTTAGTCAACAGTTCAAAACAAATAAGGCTATCTGGTCAGGCTCTATCATCAGTTGAGTCAGATTTGTACAACCTGATTAAATCAGGACATATACAACACATTTAAATATCAGATGGCCTGGCACAGGGAGAAGTACCAGGAGGTCACAATTAATTTCAAACAAATGAAAATATTCATGTTTAGACCCATGAATAAAAGATAGACTTCATTAATGGAGAGATTTATCTAGCCAATCCCTTGTGACATAGTCTGCATCAAAATGAATTCCTGGGAATGTGTTTACCTTAAGTAGCACCTGAATCTCTCCTGTTGCTCATCAATTATTTCTTTGTCTAGCACTGATAGAATACAGCCTGAAGAACCTGCAATTTAAGGCACGGATTCTGCAAATCATCATGTAAGCATTGAGCTTTTCTTGTATGGGAAACCACATATAAAATTTTGTAGGCTCAGGATTGAAAATGACAATATTGAAATGAAGCAAAGAATAAAATATAAAGTTTTTCATTCTGAACTAAGTCTGAAATATAGCAATAACATGCTTAATTTCTTATTTACCTTGTACATTAACACTTGTGTTTTAATTCATGCTTTGAGGAGGTGATGCAAAAGTGCTAGAAAATGTTTCTCTAGTGGATTTCTGCTGTGGCTCACACATTTGAGTCAGAGGGTTGGTTAAATATAATGCATGCCTTTTCACTGTGGAAACTGTTAGCAAAATTTATATCCTTGAGACAGTCCCTTTCCATCCTCTACCCGTCATTCTGTAAGCCTTTATTTTAACTTAAGCTTTTCGTATTATTCTGGATAATTCACTCAGTCTCCATGGACATTGTCCCTCGACTCCTTTGTTGCTGGAGACAGATTTAGTACTGACAGGCAGAGTCCTGTATAAGTGTGGGAGGAAAGACACAACTCGTATAGATAAAAACCAAAATTTTTTATAGGTAAGGTTATGAGGTAGTAAGAGATCAACTTTTGGGAGGGTCTTTCTATTATTTATTTTGAAAAAAAAAATATGGAGAATCCTGCAATTGTTTAAGGTAAAATAATATTTTAATAATTCATCTGCCTAAGTAGTTACATGGCACTTGAATCTAAGAACTGCATAATTTTTACTCCATACATCTATGATAAACATCAGCTTTCATTTCAAGGGAGTCCTTGGAAGTGACTATTTCAAACTCTAACATTTTGAGAAATTTTTCACTGCAGTTTCACCAAAAAAGAAATGTTCTCTAGGAACATTGATTAAATTTGAAAGGAAAAAGTGTCTAAATAAATGGTTGTAAATATGTTTTACTTTGTTTTGGTAAGATAATGTATTTGCTATATTAAAACATTTTGTTTGTGCATGTTTGCTTTACTTTACTGAAACTAAACATTCGACTTTTTATTGTCTGCAGAACTATTTTCATTCCGAGTTGGATAAAAATTAAATGCCCAAGTTATAGAGGTAAAAGAGAAATTTCAGTTTAACTGGGAAGTAGAGACTGGGCTTAGAAAGAGAGATTTTTGGATGTTTTCAATACCTGAAGCTTGTGACAACTTTCCTTATGTAATCATCTGACTTTTGTGGCTTGTAAATTCTATCCAAATAATCACCATTTCCATGTAACTAATTTGTATGTGCCATTTTCACTGACAGAGATATGGAAGGCGATTCAGTTGCCTCGCTCCTGTAAGAAATAACCTCAGTCCTGGAGTTTCTTTGTACAGCATATATGATGGGTGGAAGTAATCCCATGGATTTGCCTTACAATTGCAGGATGACTTTTTAGTTTTAGTTGAGCAAAGAAATGTGGGCTACTGTCTCTACCACTTATTTTTAGGGAAATACAAGGCAATTTAATGGATTTTTATCTAGCTGATGTGAGGGTGGTGGAGGACCTAGTAAGACATTGCCACCTTAAATAGTTTATCCTCCTAATTTTTCTCTAACTAGTTAAAAGGAGGAGATTTAATTTTAAGCTTCTGGTATTTCAATGTATTCTGTAACCACAAAACAAACAAATATCAGCCAAACAAATAAGTAGGCAGCTGCATCACTGGTTTTGCATCTTAGGGTGATTGTGTATTTTGTGCATTTAGGGACATGTAAGAAAAGTCAATGCTCCTTTATTGTGCTCTTTGCTCTCCAACATTTGAGGGAGAGTATAGTTTTCTTCTCTACACAAGTCACCGTGTTCTTCTTCAGTTCATCCGTCTGCAATCTGTTCCTTCTGCTTCGCATTGGTGATGAATTATACTCTGCTTCCTCCATCTAATCCTTTTCATTTATTTATATTTTATGGAGGAAACATCAAAGACTCCTCATAAAAATCCAACTGTTTTTGATAAACCTTGTCATGTGCAAATAATGGAGCCTTGTCAAGCACAAGCCTTGCTGGAAATTTATGGCTTCTAATAGTAAAAATGGAGGACAATCAGGAACAAATAAGGAATATATTGAATTGGACTCAGAGCATGTTTATGGTTTTAAATTGGTGGCAATAAAGTATTTTTTACCCAGAAATGATTTTACATGTTAGTGTAATTCAAACACCATGTTTTGCTTGAACTCAGCAGTATTTAGCCTAGCAAAACTATGAAAAGCATCTTGTGCTATAGAACAAGAGAGAAGACTGGCTTCTCTTTCCCACGCTTGGAAAGGGAGAGAATGAATATACCTGGCTTATTTATATATGAGAAAAAAAGCCAGATTTTGGAGCAGAGATGCAAACTGATGGTCAGCTGAGAACATCTGTGGGTTAGCAAAAAAGGGTAGGAACAAAGAGGTTAAAGAAAAATAATAAAAGGCAAATTTTATTAGAATATTAATTTTTCTTTACCAGCAAGCTTCCTTGGCCAAAGACTACATGACAGAAGCAGATGTGTTTGTTGGTTCTGAGTGCTAAGCCTGTGGATATCTAGAAGGGCATAAGGACAACTGGTCATGTTCAGGTAAAACTAACATCTAAAGGAAAATATGATTGCTTCTTGTTAAAATCTTCAGCTATTTCTGTGCTGTATGACATTTTATTTCCTATTACAATTTTTACTTAGAGAGTAAGACTAAACAGAATGTTAATCGCTTGCTAATGATACCAATTAGCATTTTATAGCACTCTACAAATGTCAGTGAATGAAGGGGATCTCTTAGGAAGAAAACTGTGTTCAACCAGTGTAGTCTAATCCAAACAAATGAATCCCTTTAATGGAGAGGTTTCTTAGTAGCACAACTAGTTTTCTGAATATATATTGTTTGTGCATCTTCACAGAACTTATATCTATGCTCCCCTGAGTGTTACTCTTTACATGAAATAGGAGTGAGAAACTCTGCAATTCCTTTTCAGGTAACATACGCAAGCTTTCATGTTGAACTACTGGTAAGAACAATACTAGAAAAGAAAGAAAAAAAGGAGAAAACCCCTATTTTTAAATTTAGAAAACTGATTGTCTCAGGAAAGACCTGTGTTCAAAGCTGTGTATTGCAAATGTTGAAGGTTTTATTGACACAGGCATGAAGAGAAAACTTACTCTAACTGTCAGAGGATACTGATGTTTTATTTTGGTGTGGAACAAAGGCCCTTTCTTACCCTTCTTCCACCTCCTCATTCAAAACTTTCTTGGCAGACTGGGCTGGAGCTCAGCCCTTGTGTTTTGACTTTGAAAACAACACACAGCCATTGCTGAGCTGAGCAGTTGC
The DNA here is from genome assembly GCF_000747805.2 of Chaetura pelagica. Lineage (NCBI taxonomy): Eukaryota > Metazoa > Chordata > Aves > Apodiformes > Apodidae > Chaetura > Chaetura pelagica. The sequence goes on along the minus strand of NW_009953929.1, from coordinate 754,550 downwards.
CAATCAACCAGAGAAACAAGTTAACAAGAAATCAGGCAGATTTGAGGGAACTTGTTCTTTCATACTTTTTAAGTTATCACTCTCTATAAAACAGTGGGGCTTTAATGATCCCTGACAAAGATATTCTGTCACTGTTTTTGTCTTACTCCATGTGACATCAGTTGTAATACACCATATGGGACCTGAAGTCAGAGATGAACCAGTTGACTTTGCATTGTTGTCACAAAATGGTGACCTCTACAAGAAGGATGCAAAAATTTTAAGCCTTATAGTCGACTTTACAACAAAGGAAAATTCAAGTTTTGCAGGTATCCTTTATGCCTTTATAATTATGTTAGTGGCAAGCTTCCAACAATATCTGACTTGACATTTTTGACACAGATATGTGGTTTATACTTAAAAGGAAAGGCTGAGGGAGCTGGTTCTTTTTACCTTGGAGAAGAGTAGACTGAGGGGTGACCTCATCAATGTTTATAAATACGTTAAGGACAAGTGTCAGGAGGACGGAGCCAGGCTTTTTTCAGTGATGCCCAGTGATAGGACAAGGGGCAATGGGTGCAAACTGGAACATAGGAGTTCCACGTAAACATCAGAAAATAGTTCTTTATTGTGAGAGTGACAGAGCACTGGAACAGGCTGCCCAGAGAGCTTGTGGAGTCTCCTCTGGAGACATTCAAAACCTGCCTGAATGTGTTCTTGTGTGATGTGTTCTAGATGATCATGCTCTGGCAGGGGGGTTGGACTAGATGATGTCTAGAGGTCCCTTCCAACGCCAAGTCTTCATCTCTGGTGTGTATAAATACAATTTTTAAATTACCTTCAGAATTGATGACACCTTCCCCCTCACTTTCCTTCCCACCATGAATCCCTGAAATAGCACACGAGCTTTTAAGTAGAACTTGGTATAGTCGGATGTTTCACAGTAGTATCATTTTCATACTGCTCAGGACTGATCTGGATTTCTCTTTGCCTGAATTATATCAATGTAACTGAAAATGGAATAGAGGGCTAGTGGAGTTTTTATGAAGAATTTTACTCCAGGTGCTTGCAGTCTGACCCTTCAAGTCAGAAAGTGAATTGCCAATTGGGTGTGTGACAACTGCCATTTATCACTTGTGCATGATGTTATGTGAGGCATTACTTAAGAAAAAGAATTGTAATTCTGAATGACCTGTGGGACTTGATCAATGTATACAAGCTGTAGATTTCTTGCTGCAGAAGGAAATTCATCAAAAACAATTATTTGGTCACGATTTCTTGTATTATGACAAATAGATTCTGTATTTACATTCTTGATACACAAAATGGTAGTTTTTCTGGAAGATTAGAAGGAGAAAGCGAGCAGTGTTGCTGGTTTTATTTATGGTTTTATTATTACGTTATTTTGCTATCTAGGATCTTATTTGTAAGTCTGTTGATGCTTGCCCATGGATTCACCAGCCCTTCCATAGTGTCTAACAAACAGAATTTATTACATCTTGGGAAATGCATCAGTACTAAGCCTAAAACTAAGCATTTCTGATTCAAAAACTGGTTGTTCTTTGGGTTTCCCCCCACCTCTTTTGGGATAAGAATATATGTATCTGTAACCTATATACAAATAAATTCTGTAGTCTGGGGCTTGAAAACTCTTTATTGTGTAATTCTGAAATCTGATAATGGTTTACTCCCACACACATAGAGGACAGTTGAAAAGACAAGCTGTAACAAGCAGTAATGAGCAGCAGCTGCCTTAATTTGATTTTTAAAATTATTCATAAAACATTTAATGTGGAACATGCTAACAAATTTATTTCAGTAGTATGATATAGTCTATATGCAGTTGTGCTAGTCATGAGTCAGAAGAGCCTGTGAAAGTATAATTAAAATTCCACATGAAAAACAAAGTTAAATATGTTAATATGATCTGAATCTGTGGCAACTTCACTTGTTTTACAGAAATAGCCATTTTGGAGCACTTTCTTCCTCTACCCCAGCCCCTATCATCTTTCATGGGGTGAGCAATATTTGGTTAGAAAAGATTAGTCTTCCTCTGGGGCTCAGGCTACATCCTCCTCACTGAAGTTTATTCTTATGACATATACAGTCAGGACATTAAATATATAGATAAACTCTTTCAAAAAAATCCACTTGTTCATCTGTAGAGATTTGACCAATATGTCAAATACTCAGTTTGGAATTAGAACATCTATTTTTTAATACTACATATTTTGTAACTTTTTATACAGGTGCAAATAAGATATGTCACATTCCATTCTGCAAAGTACAGTCTGAGTAAGGTCAGGGTCTCTCAACCTTAGCTCTACTTTTCTTTTTCCTCCTGCAATACTTGGCTCTAATAACTCATCAAGTTTATTCAGTCAGCATTTTAAATACTGTGTGTGTCCCCTAACATCATTCATAACATGCCATGGTGAAAAGCACTGTGACTAATTTTATGCAACATAATGAAATTAAAAGCTTTTGGTATTTCTGTACTGCAGGTATAAATCTAACTAAATATGGTGTTGGAAAGATGTACTATATAGGTAAGTGTTGGAATAACTTAAGGTTTTTTGGCATTTTCTATGGATGTCTGGTCTTGTTTCTTCACAAATACCAGAATTAATTGAGTGGTTAGTGTATGCTTTAAGTGTCTGAGCTTGCAGTTTTCTACTGCCTTCATTCATTAGCTAAGAAAAAGTAAAGCTAATGAAAAACAATCCATTGCAGTGAAACTAGATTTCCTTACCCATAATAGGAAAATGTTAACCTGTGTAATATTTCAGTGCCAAATTAACTTAGGTCAGATGCAGTATTTCAACATACACACTGGTATATTTCAGAGGACTTGGCAAAATCTTATATATATTCTTATATGTCAGCTTTATCTGTCAAATGCTACATGTTTTCTGTAACCTGGATATTAACAAGAATATTGCTTGAGATCTGAAGTCATCTTTGTGCTTACACAGAGACATTTAAATTAGTTAGGAAACATATATAGCTTTTACCATCTCCCTTATGCATTGTGATTTATGTACTCTGGTATTTTTTTCCCCAAAATACATACCTTACCCCTTAAAGGCCTTGCTATTTCTGCCTTTCATAATATGAGATTATACTCTTTCTGTTAGTTCCTATTGAAACTCAAATGAATCTTCACTCATTTTTATAGTGTTGGACTTACTCTCCTGAGTTAATTTTTGCATGTGCCTTTTGTTCAGTTTATGGTATACAAGGTTTTCCTGCCACCAAGCAGCATGTGGAAGACATGAAGACTTTTATTCATGAAAAGACTAAGGGACTTTTTACAAGTAGTGTTTTGTAACAAAAGACAAAGTTTATTTTCTTTTCTTACTGCCTCTTTCGTCTTGAAACTGGTTATTTAAAAGTGTGTGTTCCTCATCCAAGTTGTCCTGAGCTTTATTGCTATTATTTTGTATTGACAACTATTTTCCCTCCCCTTAACCAGCATTTAGTGTTATCATCAGATATTCAACTTGCATCATGTTTCTTCAAGGTTGTTTAGCATTTAAAGGAAATCTTCTCCTCAGTTAGCTCTGTGATTTTCTTCCCAGCCTCCTCCTCCACCCCCTTGTCTGCTCTTAAAAGCTCTGAGATATGGAGCATCAACTCATCTCCCATCACCTGCCTTGGTATGCTTTCTGTCTGTGTGAGAAACCCAAGGACTGAGATGCTCACAGTGTTTCTGGAACAGTATTGAGGGCCATAAGGAGGAGGAATCTGCGTGCTCTGCACACAGTAACAGTTCAGAGACCATCTGGAGTAGCCCTGAAATATCAGCCTGTGCCAGCAAGAAAATACTCTGTGGCTTCTCTGCCCATAGCTTCTATTCGGAGCTCCTGAAATTAATCTGAGAATAAAGTTCTGCTTCTTTTGTATGTCCAAGATGGTTTTTCTCTTAGGTTTGAATGTTAAAAAACTTCTAAATCAAGGTTGATAGGCCTGCTGAAACCTGGGCTCCTGTGGACAGACACAGAACAGTCTTCCTTCCGCAATTCTGCACACATGCAATTTTGGTGTGCTGCTGCCACTGCTGGTATTGGCTCTGCAACCCTTTGTGCTGCAAGTAGACCTTTTTAACACTCGTTTATCTTCCAGCACTTTCCTTTTTCACTCCGTTGCTCTATCTCATTCAATTTCACCCAACATTTCCCCCTTTCTTATTGCTGGCAAGTAATTCATGTAGTTATGCATCTTTGCAATGATGGAGCTTTCTGAGCAATCCCTTCACTGCAACAGAAAACTTCAAAAACTTTCCTGATATTAAATGCTCAGTCAAGTGCACAGTTCTCTTTTGAGGTGTGCAAACAAAAAATAATACTTTTGGGGTAGAGAGTGCAGAGAAGGTTCTTTTTAGTTTCCTGGTTATTTCAGGACATGATGGGTACAAAATCCAAGAAATCCCATTTTACCGAGAGAACATATTTTAACTGCAATTATTATTTTAAGTCAATATTCTGGAAAATGCCGCATTTCAAGACATGGAACTATTGAGTGTGAACTCTAGGAATAACAGAGTAAAACAGCTTGACAAATAGCTGTAGGAAATGCTTTTTCCTGCTCTTCAGCTTTATTTTTGGTTTCTGATTTGATTTTTATGCATCTGGCATATACTTTTTTAGTCATTATTCAGCCAAGAAATAAAACTTGCAAGTATTACTAACAGTAATTGTATTCCCCCTTGCTATTTTGAGAGGATGTCCTCCAGTCAGCTTTTGGAAAGACTCTCTAGACAGCATCATCATCAGCTTTGGAACTTGGACCTGAAAAATCAAGGCAGTTCTTAGTATCTCATCACTATCAGATCAAGGACCTTATAGGGCAATACCAGGAGGACTAAACTGCATTAATTTACTGTGTTGGTGAGCTCTCCTAGATTACTAAGCCTTCTATTATGCACATTATCCTACTTCTTTTCAGAAAAGGAACACTTGTTCTTTAACACTAATACTCATATCTCAGTTATAAACTTACTTGTGCAAGGGGAAATTTCAGGGGTCTCAAAAAAAGCAAAACCAATAGCTTGTTTTGGGGAAAAGGCTACATTTGGCACTTTCTGAAAAGCAGAATAAACCTAATGTGTCAGATTAAGTAGTTGAGGATTAAGTGAACCGTTCTGCAAACAAATATAATTTCACTTATTTGCCGCGTTTCACCTGATTGAGTTTTTCATATCAAACCCCATTTTAAGGCTGCCAGCAGTATGTATCTAGAATGGATGAACAAAAGCTATTATTACAGTATTATTAGGATCAGCCAAAGCTACCTGGCAGTATATTTCCTCTCTTGTGATTTTGTGGGGAAGAGACAGGCTTCCTGACCAAGGTCTGGTGAGAGACAGTACGAACATGTCGTGCTTGTTTGGGACCTACTGGGAAGCAGTATGTGGATCCAGTGTAGTACTCTGCCTGGTAGCTCTGGCAAGTTGAACTGTCAGTACCTAAACTTACTAGTGCTGAAAATGGTGATATAGTAGATACCACACTATCCTTTATCTCCACAGTTATGAGTTTACCTTTGAGTGCCAATGATATTATTTTGGGGCCATGACCTAGCAATAAGTAAGAATGACTTTATCAGCACTGCTGGAACTGCCTGACTGCCAGTGTTTATAATGTTGAGTTTGATGTTGAATAATAACTTTGTTCAGTAAGAGCTATTTCCTTGAGGCTTAGTTACAGAAGTGTTTGGGACATGGTGGTTTCTCTATTAGCATTTTTGTAGTGAATGCTCTTCATTGTATCTTATGCAATTTATCACTACTGTTGACATTTTCTTCTGTAGGTCACTGTAGAATGAGTCAGAAAGAGAATTAAGCTTGTAGAATTTACAACACATATATGTAAAAAGTTATTCTCTTCATAAATACTGCCATCCCATCACTGATATGTTCTGAATACAGTGGGACCTAGTATGACTTCTTTTATCTTTAAATGTATTTAAATAATCAGTATCTTGAACTTAGAGCAGGATTTTTTGTTTATAGCCCAGTTCATATTAGTTTAATTTCAGCAGCAATTTTTCTGGTCAGACATGGGGACTCACTAAATAATTCAGTGTTCTAAACCTGCTCATGATGCTTCTTCCACTCCTGGGTGAATGAAACCTACGGACCAGAAAGGATAAGTTTTTTAAACAAAAAGTTTTGTGTTTTTTTTTTCCATAATAAAATATGGATTTGGCTCAGGAGCAGTGACTTTTTTCACTGCTTAAAGATTGCAGCTTGCTCAAAAGGCAGCAATTCATTTAAGAAAAACAGGAATATTTTTTTCATAGTCAGTGGAAATGAATAATTTTAGCCTGGTCTGTAAAACATTGTACAAACAAAATTTCAGCAGTTTGCTGATGTGCTGCACATTACCTACATAATGCCTGTGTTTTTGTATATTTATATTTCTGTAGATTTGATTTAGCTGAGGAAAAAACCCTTTGTTCTCATGCTTTCTACAGAGCAGGTTGTGTCCACTAACAGCTGTTGAACAGATTCCTGTTTAAACCTAAGGACAATGCAGGTTTTTTAATGTAGAGAAGCAAGTGGAGGAAGAGAAGGGAGTAATCAGTCCTTTCATAGGAAGTTGTTTTTAAATGAAATACCTGTTTTTCCCAGAGAAACAGTACTAGGCTATCTCCCTTAAAGCATTTTTGTTTGTTTGTTTGACAAACTTCCACAGAAACAAGAGGATGCTTGAAGGTCAGACAAGACACTTTTATATTAAAAGTTCCCTGAACTGTCACCCAAAAGCCTGTACCTTCATGCTGGTCTTTATTTTTTGGCATCTGCATCCCCCAGCTTCCAGAAAGCTAAGTTTGATACATCTTTAAAGTTTATTTTTCCTCTTTCAAGCCAGCTTTGGAGCAACATATAACTGCAGTTGTTTCAATACTTCACTAAGCATCAGATTGAAAAGAGAAGGAAAACAGATCTAAGAATGCCAAACTAATGTTTGACAGTTCCACTAGACATATGTAAAATCTAAAGAATGTACAGCAAAAGACCACTATCAGGCTAGAGCAGGAACATAAAAATGTACAAGTCTATCTGAGTTGTGTTGATAACTGGGCTTGAGGAATGTGCATTATGTCATGTCCACTGACAGCTTTAACTACACAGGAAAATGCAAGCACCTTTTCTGTGATAACAGTTGGTGCATTGATAGTCTTTACTGACCTTATCGGAAGAATAATAAATGCTTCAGTTCCTCAGTTTGTCCTTATTACTTTTTTTTAGTTGATTTTTTTTTCTTTGCCCTTTTAGTGACAGATTTCCCAGATAAACAAGAAAAAACCCAACCCAACCTTTCAAATTGCACTAAAAGTTTGACTGAGAGAACTAGCAGCAACACATCTTCTAGGTGCTCTTGGTTTAAAGAACGGATTAAGAAAGCACAGACATCTTACAAGGCCTTGCAAAGTTATGACTATTTTAGTACTGATGCTGAAAGGATGCAGGGCCCCTTACCATAGTGAAACCCTACTGTGTGAAAGGTGCCAAAGAAACAGATACGTACAAATCCCAGGGTTATAAGGTCTGGACAAGTTAATACCCTTCCTTAACACCCCGCCTGTAGCACACAGCCTAGGTGCTTCTTCCCACCCAACACACACTGTTTTGTGCAGTGAAGACCAGCAGAAGCATTAGATAGGATTTTTTTTTTTTCTAAAAAGATCCCAAGATTTATCCCAAGATAAAATGAGAAATATAGTGGACTAAAGAAATGTGAGCATTTATCCTACAAATAACACCTTCAAGTTGGTTGGACTATGCAGGTATTGATCTGAAGCAAATTCTCACACACAATGTCAGGCCAAAAGCCTTTTGTTTTTTTTAATCCTAACATGCTAAGGTTTTTAGGTCAAATTCCAAAGGACAGTGTGACAATCTTGCTGTCCCCAGGAAAGCCAAATATTTACTGGTAATTTCACTACCTTTACTGCATATAAAATTGTTAGGAAGTAGATATGTAATATCTGTAATATCTCCGTAATGTGTACTTTTATTTTTTATTTTTTTAAAAAATTATCTCCTCTGGTGAACAAACAAAAATACTTTGATGTAATTAAAAAAATGTTATTTATTATTCAACATGTTTCTTTGAATTGATTGCACAAAAGGCCACAACATGAAGCAAATGCAGATATTAAAACACATCATAGGCTTCATGTGTTAGCCTAATTCAGTTTCTTTGTTTACAAAATAAACATAATATAAATATTTAATACAGTAAGAGAAAGGAAAAACTATTATTACTGTGAGAATGCTGAGCACAGTGGAAACCATCTTTTAAATTACAACTTTCTCTTAGCTTGGGCTAGATCCTTTTTTTCATAAAGGAGAAAGTCATAATGCATTAATGGCAAATATCCATCAGGAAATAAGTCTAAAAACAACTCAAAGAAGTATATTGCTCTGAGAAGATGGCTTTGCATTTGTGCCGTGTTTATAAGCTCAATATCAATATCTTGAAGATAATACTAAATATTTAACCTAAGGTATATTTCATATTATTGCAATAAATGTTTAGTACAGTATAACTTTACAGTACTTCAAAAAATTATTGCTGCAAATATTTATCTAGAATTTTAATTAAATACATGTATAATCCATGAAATTAACTACCTCACAGCCTTGATTTGGCAAGCTGCTCTGCAGAAATGCAGAGGTATATCCTCATGCAGCTGTTCTCTGCGTCAGAGCCTAAGACTGTGTATTTGAACTCCCAACCCTTGCTCTGCTTGCAGGTCTATCAGTGTCAGGACTATCCCTCCTCTAAGTTCTCACACACAAATTCACTTACTAACAAAATCAGAGTCTGAGGTACACAATGCTTTACAGACTTAGTACTGTAACCTTTGCCCAGCAGTTCTTGCAGTTCAGCAATACCTTTTGCTCCCACAGCCAACCAAAATGGAATCATAATTGCATTAGCCTCAGGAGACGTCCTTCTGGATTCTTTCCAGTATGCTGAATATCCAGCCTTCCTTTCCAAGGCTTCGCTACATGCAAAGCAAAATAAACATCCTTTCTGCTGCTGATACAGGGGTAAATTTAATTTTGTTCCCTGTACTGGAAAGAACAGAGGGTACATTGAAACCAGAGAAGGACACTACGAATGCTTGTAGGCCATTGTGGGGAGGAGTTTTTAACTGATAATCGCTATATGGCTTTGCATGTAGCATGGAGTAGGAGCATGTAGCCTCTTGTGGTCTCTGGTAATACAGAATTTCTGACCATTTTGTGCACCACTTTAGTACATCCTTGCATCCTAAGGTCACCTAAGCTCACCTATTTTCCCGAGATTGGATAAGTTCCTAGAAGTAATAAGCCTTTTATGTATTAATTTTGCCTGAATGTCATTGTTTTTTAAATTGTTTTTCAAAACCACAGGTAGGTGATTATTTTTCAATAATTGTATTTCTTGTGACTCTAAAACAGTTCTTGAAGTATTGCACTCTTGCTGCAGGTCTGGAAGCAGGTGCAGGCAGGGCACCATTCTGTGTCACATGGATCAGTGCAGCTTGCTTTAAAAGGAGTCATTTATTTGCTAGTTGAACTGCTCTGTACCTGATCAGAACAATAAGAAAACTATGTTGTTAATAGTTGTTTTAATTTTGTTGTAGAAACGGAACATTTATTTCTGGAAATGGCATGTTAGCAAAGCAATGAACATTTCCTCCTTTATGTGACTAACAGTGCATTAGTCTGTGATCTCTGACCTTTTTTGGGATGATTTTCAGTGTAAGAAGTATGGTCGTTTGGAAGAGAGGAAGTGAGGAAAGATTAAGGAGGGAAGAAATTATCTGCCATTTTATCTTGTTTTGTAATTTCTCTTGGTAACCATAGCTTCATTTGCTGCTTCTGTTTGTGTTGAACTGGATATGAAGCAAGTAAAGAAGCAAAATATTGATGATTTGTGCTTTCGTAAACTATAGCTAAAGTAATTTTCTTTAAGTCCCTTTACTCTATTATATTACTATTTGCAAACCTTTTACTCCTTTTGCTCTTTCAAAGTTGAAAAGACACAGTGATTGAGAAGCTAAAACTATAGGACTAATTATCTTTGACACCTCTGTTAGTGCTGTGACTGTCATTATTTTCCTCTAAATTGCTGCTAGACAGTGCAGAAATAGGCACTCAGGTGAAATTGAAGCGACATGCTATAGTAGTAAAAGCTTTCTGATACCAGAAGACTATTGTAGAAGACACTAGTCAGTTTAGTAAAGTGGGTAAAAGTTGTGATTAAAATATTAATGATTAAGAGAGCATCTTATTTTCCTGGATTGTCCGTATGATGTAGTTAATGATTGTTATCTAACCAGAAACAGTCAGGACTGTGTACTGAGTCATGTAATTAATGTATTTGAAAGTCTGCAGAAGTTCACAAGTTAGGTAAACCTGCCTAGCCGAGAAGCTGGCCATCGGTTCCATTTGTTTGCACAGAAAAATGCTGTGCCAGGGACCATTAGTAGCAACAATGCCCCAGATCTTGTAAACAGTCATCACCTGAGCAATTTTCTAGTGAGCTCACAAATGCGTGGCAAGATGAGAAAGGGCTCCTCTGCAGTTCTGTGAAGCTGCAGGTTTGCACTGATTTCAGTAGGTTTTGGTTAAATCTTCAGAACTCCACATACAGAAAATGAATGATGTGAGAAAAAGAGTGGAGGTATTTTAAGGAAAAGCATCCACATGTTTTGTGGCTAATAAGTAGAGGTGACCATTGCTTCCTTTTTCTTCAGCCATAAATGTAGTTGAGCATGTTGTCAGACAGGTAATGTGATGCCAGAGCTGAGTATGAAGTTTTAGCATTTGACCTACAACTCCTGGGGTCTGAAAATAAGCTTAAGCACAAAATCAAGAAATAGTTTACAATATTTAAGGCTGTAAATAACAAAGCTGTATTGTGTTCTAGTTGAAAAAAAAAAAAAAAATAATTTTTTAAGCTGATCTCAGTAGGACAAACTCAAAGGTTAGGAACATGTATGGTCACTGGAGAGAGCATAACCACCCCCAGCATTTCCTTGCATGAACAGCCTTCCTCTGTTTCTCAGGCTCCTGCCTGCTATCCTTTATAATCCGCACTGAAAGATACCTACCCATCAAAGTTCCCTTCAACTGATGACTATTTCCAAGCACCTCATCCTGAAAAGACCATCTTCTATAATTGCTTTTCAATCTGCACTGTTTATTAGTTGCCCCTTTGAGCAATCATCAGCATATAGAGGCCACAAGTAAAGGCATTTCAGAAGCCATATTTTTGATGGTGCTGAATGGGAAGCCCTTAAACAATACCTCTGTCTTGTTATGTGATGGGCTTAGTAAGGAATCAAGTCTTAAGACAGACAGCAGGATACTGTATGTGTAGAAAAGATTTGGATCACAGTTTGGTAAATTTGAATACTTCTCAGGTTGAAAAACTTTTAAAAAATAATATTGCTGTAGTTTGGGCTATTAGCTATTCCATGCTGGACTCTGGGCTCTTTGTGTGTGGAATACTTTGATAGAAACATTCCTTTTTTTTGATCTCTGCACTGTTTGTTGTAACAGTGTGGGATGTTGTGAAACTAAAAATTACTGTCAGATTGATAATTTTAAAAGTCTCCTTTTACTCATTGTATAAAAGGATACTCTTTGAAAATGCAAAAATGAAGGGAAGTAAATGGCTTTTTAGTAGGCAAAATTGGTTTAGATTTGTTCGGATGACCCAGTGATCTGTTGTTTATCTTGTACTTGGTGCCACTCAGCAGACTTTGTTGTCCAGCAGCATGGATCAGTTATTGTAGTGGTGTGTTACAGCAAACTTTTCTGCATATCCACCCTTCTTTGTCCACTTTTCAGAGTGGACTCCTGATTTCTTTCTCACTTATGAGTTAGAGTGGCATTTTCCAAACTACAGTGCATTGCAAAAAGGCATGAAAGCAAGACACCATTATACCTGCAGTTTCATACCTATACTAAGTGCAGTTGGAAGGGAATGACGTTCATTGTTGTGAAGATTATGAGAGGCACATTTGTAAGAAAACATTTTCTTTAAACAATTAGGTGCATGGCCAGTGCCCATTCTACCTATGAAAAGCAGGGAATTTGGCTTCCTTGTGTTTCTATTCAGGTAGGTGGCAATCTCACTCCTAATTAGTACTGGTAAAATGCTTACAATACGACTATTTTGTTCTATATCTTCACATACAGTTTCCATCCACATTAATTTCTGGAGAAGCTGGGCCTGAATAATAGTCAGATATCTTGGGAAAAACTATTTGTGCTCTGTCCATGGTACAAGCCTGAGGAAAATATTCATGGAACATTCCAGAGAGGGGATAAACTTTTCTTATGAACCTCATCTCAACATTAGCACTGATCTTCAAAATATCAAGTCTTTCTCTAACAAGCAAGGGTGCAACAAGTTACAGGCAGTCAGCGTTTAAATGCTCTTGTCTCTGCTCTTCACAGACCCACATGTACACTCTGAAATGCTGAGCCAGTGACTACACACATAGGAATTCAACCCTTTGTAGCTCCCACCCCAAATATCTCTCTCAATTCAGAGCACTGGGGGGAGGAGAGTCCTGAGACCTTTCACCCTCAAAGACAGGTGACTGTGAGAGAGCTGGTGAGACAGCTCTGTGGCTGGGTCCATGCTATGTTTGCTAGCAGAATAGTCCCACAGCAAAGCAGTTGAGTCCTCACCAGCAGGCTAGGTCTGTGATTGCTCTTTTATCATGTAACTTCACATCCTAAAGATGTCCCGGACAATGTGATGGGTCATTGTGCTGACACAGGCACTGGGAAAGGAGATGCTTAAAGGATCTGCAAAAGAGGCAGCAGCTGTGGATAAACACACAGTCATGCCTATTGTCAACAGGAACTGCTCATGGCCAAGTACTTTTGAAAATTTGGTATCCTGCAGTAAGATGGCTGAATAGGTGCCAGGCTCTCTGGAAAATCAGGACTCCATTGTGAGGGCTGAGCACTTCTGCAAGTGCAGCCTGCAGAACTGCTGCAGATGGCCTGGCGCCCTCTCAAAAGGCACAGATCATGGTATTGAGGGCAGCAACCAGCATTGGACTCATGGGTTGTAGAGCACAAGAGGCAGACACCAGCTGACTAAGGAGAGGCTGTCAGATGCAGCAGCTGTCCCAACAGGCATGTTTTCTGTGTCAGGATGTGGATCTCCCTTTTTGGTTAATATGTTGAACTTCTCTTTTTCTAATTGTATTTGCAATGTGTTGATTATCATGGTCAATCTTATAGAGAATTGGGTATTTCTGTTGTTTGAAATTGTGTCAGCTGCTGGCTGAGGAGAAGTAAAAACTCAGAATCAACCACAGCCACCTGAGATTATTCAAAATCCTCAAAGAGAGAAATCAGTTGTAATCCTGACTCTTATTCCCGAAGAAAAAAAATCTATCTGATCCCAAAATTCCTTATGTTAGAACAGACATATTCTTCCTTTCCATTTTTTTCTTTTGAGGCAAGCTATTGATTGCTTCAGCCCTTTGTCCCTCTACCTAAATCCTTAGGGAAGTGCTGTAGTATAGAAACCTGAGTACCCTTTAGGAAAAACAAAAAATTGTTATGCTTATCACATGTTCCAAATATAAAATTATTGTCACCCAAGTGACCTTAACTCAGAACCTAATTGGGAAACAGAAACAAAAATTTGGTCTATTAGCTTCCTGCTTCCTCAAGAGTAAACCACTCCAGCAGGTAGGGAGAACACAGTTGGGAGAGAGATCAATATCTTATCCAAAAAGCAGGCAAGCTAGTGAATTGAGGCCACTGCACACTGTGGGTGTTGTTTTGTGGAGAGTTAAATGGTACAGTCCAAGAATCTAGCTGCAATATTAAAGCTAACCAGTAATACTTGTTGCCATAGAAAGCAATGCACTGCCTTACCACAGAACCTAACAGAGACCTCATGCAATCACAGGAGCAGTGGTGACTAAAATCTTGCAAGAATAATGAAGCTGGAGTGGTTGAACACCATGTTAGCTCAGTTACACTAGCTGTGGGAGAGCATGCCTCTGTCCTGCTTCCTACACGGTAGCACACAGAAAGCAAATCCTTACACCTGAACCTTCATTCCAGTGACCCACCAAGTTTTGTGGTTTTAGATGTTCTTATAACAAATGGTCTCATGGCACAGAAAGAGTATTTTGCAATAATTTAATATAAAAGAATTTAAGTACAGAAAGGACACCCAGAGGATTGAAGTGATGGGATTTAGAAGATAAATTTGACACAAATTAAGTTGAAGGTCTTAATTAGGACAGCTATGCTTCATTCCTTGGAATAGTCAACTAGATAAAAAGAAAGAAACTTTGAAGACTCAAAGAGTGATAAATATCAAGGATTCTCACTTTTAAAAATTATACAAGTGTAAGAGTATGTATTTAACTTCTGCAAGATCATGCTAGAAAGTATGAGTTGAACCAATGCCACTCAACATTTTCATTGCTTGTTGAGGACATACTCCATGGCAGTTGGTGGTTTCAGAGGAAAAGGCTTTGAGGACAAGGCATCAATCCCATGCTAACTTTGAGGAAAGATGAATTTCACAGTGGAGCTCATCACATAGGTAGTGCTGTGTTAACATATTAATTTATGGGATATCTTCCTAAGGAGATGGGCTCCTGTCTTTTGTACAGTGGCATCTAATCCAGAGGAGATGGTGGTCTCTGGAACTTGCAGAAGTTTATGGGAGAGAATCAGAATGGAAATAATTAATTTTGCCAGGCTGTATATGCTATTTCTGATCACTGAACTCTACTAATAATAGCGAGTGTGCACTATTAAGGAATAATCTGTATAACTAAAGAAGGGGTGCAATATTTAGCATTGTCAGATTGAAAGCACTGACAAGTCTAAAATAATCAATTTGCCAAAAATTACCAACTGACCTTTCTGGTTCTTTTTTCTACAAAGCAGACATTAAAACTAGACCATGCCTGTAATTTTTTTTAGGTACTATTTTAAGCTGCCCATGGCAATTTCTTCCCATATAAAAATATGCTTTTTTAGACCTTGATGTAACCAATTTTTTTTTCTATACTAAGATTAAGCCCCAAAACTCCAAATGCTATGGCAGAGTGAGGTATTATAGCTGATTAGTGAATTTACATTGTACCAGAACTGAAATAACTACAGTTTGACCTACCTTTCACACTGAAGACAAGACCCTTAATATGCCAAGTTGTGTCATTCAAGTAGTTGTGTATTTTGTTGCCTTTGTTTTTAAAAAAAACACGTTTGAACCTTACCTTGTCTTGCCCTTCAACAACAGTTAATCATTATGGCAGGATCATCACTCTGTGTAAGCAGAAAAGAAGCATTGTTCCTGATTGCAGCTCTAATGATTCAAAGGGTGCAATCTCATAATTAAGTGTGTATTTATAAGTTGTTTACTTCACTTGACTTCCACAGAATTCAAGGAAGTGCAGTTACCATGAGTTACTTTGTGCATGTGCTGAAGGTGTTCTTTAAAATTCTACCCAACCTGTTGCTGTTTCATGGCCTTGTGACTTGAGCATAATTAAACCTTGGAAGAATTTGTTTTCTCATCTGAATTGACATCTAATGGTTATCACCCAGGCATAACCTTCAGTTTCAGTGAGTGATCTGGACTGAACAAACACAGAGCACGTACATATTTTACAAACCCACAGTTTATAGAGATTATTTTATGTTTAGATATCACTCTCCAACAACTGGGACAGAGCCAGCTGCAGCTCTGTATGAACAGCAGATTTTACACATTAGACAGTTCTTACGGATCTGGTTTAGGATGAAGTATAGTGGAAATCTAGCAGTTGAAATCCAGCCCCACCCAACAGATTTTTTGAAATTTATTTTCCCAAGAAAAGCAATAGGGTGACATTTAGACCAAAAAAATACTGAAAACACATCAGATATCTGTGTAACTGCTCTGAATGAGGAGTTGCTAGTGCTTTAAATGACTGCCAGATGTCAAATAGCAAAATGCCTCTCCTTCCACAAAAGTAAGAATAGTTGTCTAATAATTCACTTCAAAAGGCTGAGAGTCCAGATCTCTGTCAGGCATGTATTTCAGCAACAACATTTGATACAGGCTAGGGGAGAAGAGGCAAATATGGATGTAATATAGTTTACCCTATAATCAAAGGAGGAAGAAGAAAAATCTTCACATTTTAGGACAGTGGGTCTCCATAAAACAAGAATTAAGAACAACTGCCAGGAGCAACTTTCCCTTTGTCTACCAAAGGAGAAATGGTAGCTTATGACATTGGTTAAAAATTCATGATCAGTCTGAGAGCATATATTTCCCTTCATTAAATTCTCATATTGCAAGGGGAATAATTGCTGAATAAAATGTGATATACTTCTACATACATATACAGATACCTGTGTTTCCATAGTGTGACAGTGAGGAGAAATTGCATCTGTTTAGGAGATTTTAATTTTTATATTTTAATGAGGTTTTATCTTGTCCGTAAATTAAATCCAGCTTAGTGTATGTCTGCTATACAGTCAAAACCCACTATGTTTATAAATTGAGAAGTATATAAATATTTTTCAAAAGTATCACAGGTTCTACTAATGTAGATCATGCTGCACTATTTATGAGTGTATTTGGAAGAAATCCATGCAGCCGTGGATGAGGAGAGCAGTCTGTCTATTGAACTTGTTTACATTTCAAAAGGTTTTTGAGAAGTTTAATCACAAGAGACTGGAGGAAAATAAAATCAAGGAGTCAAAGTATAGTAAGTCATCAAGATCACATGTGAAACATAATAAGAGTATAAGGATAATAGGTGAAGTTTTATCTTGAAAAAATATTAAATCAGGAATCACAACATTTTGTGCAAGGACTAGAGCTGATCTGGAGAAGGAGGATAGGCAGAAAAGTGGCAAAATCTGTTGCTTTTATGAAAAAGGAGAAAGTTTTGGAGGGATTTGGAGAAGGCTGGAGTTAAACCAATGTCAGATTACTTGGTTTCATTACTGGAGTCAGTTTGCATGCAAAAAAAAGTAATGTCTTCAATCCATCAAATGGTTCTATGATGAGTTTAGTAATTGTTGCCATTAAGCTATGGTTACTGTTGAAGCAAAGAGTAAGAGGATATGGCTTATAAAAACTAAGGACCATTATCAGCAAGAACCTGCATTAGGCTTTGATTAAAATATGCTGTATGCATTCTCTCCCACTTTATGCTGGTATTAGGTATGTTAGTTAATCATGAGAATGCATTGGACATAAGTGGGTAGGTATTTGCTAATGGGAAAATATCTCTATTTTATGACAGTTTTCAAATAAGACAGAATATTGAGATAGTTGGTGGTTGGTTTTTTTTGTTTGTTTTTTTGTTTTTTTTGTTTTTTTTTTTCCAAGGGTAGATATCACTTTCTTTAACTCTGCTGGTTTAATTATTTGCTGAGCCTGAATAGCAAAACAGACTTCCTGTTCATTGTAATGCCTCGGTGGCCTGTCAGCCACTTTTAAAGAATTGTGTGCTGCAATGATTTATGGATGGCACCTCTGGACCCTTCAGAAGCATTAAACCAGTCCCCACTGCAAGACCTGCAGCCCCTCTGGTTTGTAAGACCAGAAGGCTTTGCTGAGTAACTGAATGCTTAAAAATTACTGGTGAAATATTTGCTAACATACAAGCTTTGGAATGCTACTCATTATTGTTGCTGTATGATACTAAAGTACCTCCATAAGCAACAATTTGGGGGCAACTTACAGGACTGTAACCCTTGTGTGAGAAAGTGGGAGTAAAGCTTAACATCCTTCATCCCCCGCATAAAAGGCTGGGGAAATCGTGGTCCCTTAAGATTATGGTATTTGTAGTGTCAGATAGACATGCTGCAAACACCTAAGAAACTGCTGTCTCCTGTTCCAGCAAGTCTGTAAATTAAACTGAATATAACATAACTGGGAATGGTAGTGATGCATGTGGGAGGAGTGGATCTCAGTTGTATGCTGTGAAAGAAATTATTTTGGCTGAAAGAGCTACAAACAGGACGAATTAGATATGTATAAAAGCAAAGCTACTGTGGTTTTTATAGGTGACAATCATATTACACTGACCTGGTGAGGCAAGTGAGACTTGAAACTATGGAGGATAATTGTATGGTGCCACAAATTATACTTGTATCTTTTCTTCAGCATCTGGTTTCTGTTCCTCCTCTGATTCTATTGTGCAGTTTTGAGGCTTTTTTTCATGCATTCAGCACTGTACTAACAAGGCACAGTAACACATTCTACTAGCACAATAATTAAACGAGCCTTTCAGTGCTTCCTGTATTTTTTTTTCTTTCCATTTTATGTTAATAAAATTTTACTCTGATTTAAAGTCTGTACAGGGGGATTCAAAGTTGATTTGTCAGCAGAAAGCTGGACAGGGACTTTGCTCAGCTGAGACTTGGCTCTACATCTTGTCTGTAGAGCACATGGGGTTTAACAGTCGTGTGGAGCTCATCTGTAGTGAGGGACTGTGTATCCTGTTCAGTTGTTCACTCAGCTCCACCATGCCTGGCTATGTCTCACTTGGTTTCTGCAGAGTCTTCCACCCAATAGAAGCACACTGGGTGCTCCTCTCAGGTGCTCTGGAGTCTCTCTGACTGTCCTTGTCAGTGGAGAGGTTTGGTCGATTCTTTCACACATCAGCTAGGAACGACCTTGCTTAGACCCAAGACCTCTGTTCAGACCCTGCTTCTATGTCCTGTGTTAGGTACCATATAGCATCTGCCTCTGACCCAGATACTTACCCTGGCATCTGTTTTGTTTTGTTTCAGGGAACTGAAAATAGACAGAGGTAAATTAAAGGATAGTGCAGTATGGGTTGATTCTGACAGCCTTCATAGCTGCATAGCACAGCAGCTCCAAGGTCCCCCAGGCCATTGTATATTAGTTTATAGCTCTTTGAAAGAAAGATATTCCTCTGGGAAAGCCCTTTGGAAAGCTTTATTTGTTGTTCCAGTGTTGCACCATATATTTTTTCCTCATATTTTTAACATTGCTTTTTCTGAAGAAAAGGATGACTTCTCTGTGCTTTGTTTTGGGTTTTTTTTGTGTGTGTGACAGGGAAGAGGGTGTGTGACAGAGGAGGAAGTGGCTGCTTCCATTTACCTATATTCTTATTTTAGTAAAACTCATCACTTTTCATGGTAGTTTTATCATGAACTAATCTGTATGATGTCCATAAGACATTCCATAGTTTGGAATAGCATTTCAGCAATGTGGTTCAAATGTAACATACCCAGAGATTAGCCAGGTAGTGTTTTAGCAGCTGTTTGTAATTTTGCCAATAAGTTAGTCATAAATGTGTCTATTCATATTTAAACCCACAGTGTAGTGCAACTGGCAGCTGTGGAGTATATCCACTTTCCAGAATCCTCTTATTTTTACCTTTTTTTTTTTTTTTTTTTTTTTTTTTCCCCTCTAGAATCAAAACTCTTGAGGATTTGTTTCCTGTGGTATTCAGTCTTTGGGTAAATTATTTTATTTCATCCATCCAGAATCTATTTTGTTCTCTCTCACTCTCACAGACACATGCACAGACAAACAATCAACAATAGCACATCAGCATTAAGTTACCTTCAGGAAGGTCAGTGGGGAAAAAAAAAATAATAAAAAAAATTTAATTGTGATTTAAAAAGATGTAGCTGAAATACACTTGTTCTTTTTAATGGTATGGTCATGTGCTCCCTGAACCATTTTGCTATGCCCAGCAGTTCAGAAGTCAGACATGCAAAATAAACTCAATTATTATATATGCAACTGTTCATGTTAAGTCAAAACATAGTTTCCTACTAAACCTTAAATATATTACAAGCATTTTTTGCCCTGTGTTTAGAACACAAGATTGCAGTTTAGGAGCTCTGGTTTGAGTCTTAATTCTGTCAAAGACTTCTTGTGGTGTGAGGAAAATTTTTTACTCTCTCCCTTAAAATGTTACAAATCATAAAGTGATCCTAACAAGGCTTTCCTCCCCACCCCAAACCTTTGTCCCACTTGTCCCTGTGTACTGTAAACTCTTACAGGAAGACACCATTTCTCAAATAAGGTGTTTATGTTTTTCCAGCCTCGAGGTGGGGTTCAAACAAAAATACATCTATGTTAGAATTTATATATTGTAGTATGCATTTATATATTATAATAGAATATAAGCACTATTGTTTCTTTATTAGGCATGAAAAGTAAATATGAAGACATACAGATCTTTGAGTGATGCTTTCACAGTAACTTATACAAATAGTTTAAAATTTTCAAGTGTCACAGCTACCACTATGTTTATGTGTTATTGAAGTCCTGATAGTAAGATGTTATTACACATAGCTCAATAAAACAGAGCTATATTGTGCAGAGTGACATTTAAATTCGCATAAATCAATTTATGCTCCTTGTTCCGTGTCTCTGGTACTTTAAAAATCACTTTTTCATATATATTTGCCTTCTGTCAGTATATGGGTCCAACTGGAGAGCTCTTTTCAATGCTGGCAGTTCATTTCCCCAGAATCAGTTGTTAGTGTACACTAAAGATCATTCCAGACTGGGTTTAGGCTGCCTTGATGGACCAGAAGAGCTGAGGATAAAAGTTGATGTATCAGATTGAATTATGTTAAAGTGACTGTTGTACAGGGAAAGGCAACAATAGGTGAGACTGTCCTGACCTCACTTGCTTATTTTTAAGCAGTAGATCAAAGTGGTGAAGAGGGTGTTGGTTGCCTAGTGGATGCCTGTAGTCAATGACTGGATCTGCAATCTTTTTGAAACTAATTGCACATTAGAGTTGCTACCTGAGTAGGTTCCTGCAGCCTCAGGTAGACTGATGCTGTAAATTCTAACAGAAGAGCTGTATTCCCGTTCCCATAGTAGGAGACCCATGGAGGGAACATTTTCTTAGCTTGCTTGTTAAGCTGGTGTTGGTGAGAACATCTGGAGCACACATGAAGCTGTCAGGTTTCCTCTGCATTGCTAGAGTTTTTGAAAACATACCATCTATTCAGTACTGCTTCATGTGCCCAGACATGGTGTGATATAGATGGTGAGTCAGCTGGTAAACCTCTGCTCTGAACTGCACTCTGTGAAAGTCTCCAGTCCTCTGCACATTTATGCTTAGCCGTTACTGGAGCTAAATTATTCAAAAGACCAAGGCTGAAAATAAAAATAATTTATGATTTTTTTTTTTTTAATTATTATTTTTTTTCCCCCTACTCCTTTTTATTAGCATGATAGAAAAAGCAGGTCAGATGGAAAATCTTGAAGTGATATTAGGTGAATGGGGAAGATATTTATTTCAAAAAGCTTCTCAAGGAAAGGATGCATGTCTGTAAAACATTCTATTAGAAGGACATTTCTATGTTAAAATTTTCTTTTTAAGGTAGTGAAGGCATGACTGTTTTCCAGTGTTAAAATTATGTTGACATAATTTTTTGCTTGGATGAATTTTAAGGCTGATATGATCTTCCATGCTGCCCAAGGGATTTGGCTACTCAGATTCCATTAGGAAAATCTCAGTCATTGTTCCAATATTGACTGGAGAAGCCATTACATTAAATTCTGTTATAGGTTGTTATTTAACATGCTCAGTGTTGAGTGACAAGAAGAAAATGATAATATGTTCACCTAGGGACTGTAAGACAAATGTTTCATGTGTTCTGTGGGCTTCTGTTAGATAACAATATGGTCATATTACACTAGATAGGCACGTCTTCTTTTATACACTGAAAAAAGAATTTGAGTTATTGTCACATGCAGATTCTTAAAAGCCAAATCATGTTTTTTTCAGCTTGATTTTTGAGATGAGCGCATTTTCTTGACATATTTCTAGAAATACAATATCTCATAGAGTTCTAACTTGACAATGCATCAAGTAAATCAACATTATCTGTTTGTTACAAAATGGAAATCATAAGTATGAAAATTTAACACTCTGTAAATTACAAAAAAGGCCTGTCCCCTATTTTTCCAATGGCTGGTTGTTCTCCATGTGACACCAAGATTTTGTGTGAAAGAAACGCGATTTCAAAAGACATCTCTTCAATACAGATGTTTCTGTCTAATCATCATTTGGCACAATAGGGTTCTGCTGCTTCCATTTAAACCTTCAAATTAAGCCCTAGCTGATAACCAGGCTAGAGATACTTGGCCATGGGAGGACAGAGTCTGTCACCTACAAGTCCATTGTTCCACAGCCATTGTTTGCCTGGCCCATGAGCAGAGCCCTCTAGATAGTACTGCAAGATGTCCTTAGCCTTGGGCATGGGGTCAGCACAACAGCACCTTTCTTCTTCTTAGGGAAGTGCTTAGCAGCCTTTCTTACTTTTAACATTTATGGGGGGCAATGGGATGGAAATGCTGTTTGCTTTCTTATTTTCATAACTGAATTATTTTGGTTATCTTTAATAACAGGATGTTTCCTGTAAATGTGATACTGCTTTGAGTGTGATATTTATTACTTGCTTATCTCAGTGAGGTTCAGAGGGTTCCTTATAAAATTGACAGCAGAATTGTAACAGTTCTTGCAATAGAAAAGCAACCAATTGTTTTGAATCAGTATTGATATGAGAGCATATCGAGGACAATCAGTAAGATCTTACTATAAAAAATAATGTAATGATCTAGCAAAATTTGTGATGCTAGGCAAACTTGGAATTATTTTTCATTTTTTCTATTTGTGTTGGATGCTAAAAGAGAACAGAAATATAGTGCTGTAAATTTCAAAGAGATCAGGCCTCCTGAACTGTCAGATTTCTAGAATAAGATGTAACTCAATAAGAAGATATTTTCCAGTACAAATGTATTTTTGAAATACCAATGAATTTTCTGTGATTATGTTTCATAGACCTGTATTTCATCTCTTGTAAATAGAGATCATTCCCCTCAACTAATAGAAGTGATTCCAGTGAAAACATTTTAAGTGTGCTTCCACCTCCTCCCATTAATATGATTCAAACTGAAAATAAAGGGGGCTTTCAAAGGATTATTTTTAATAAATGGTTTCAAAGGAACAAAGAACTATGAGCCCACTCATAAGGTACAGTAGCTTCATGGCTGAGAGCAGAAGAGCAGAGAGATTCACATTCCCTTGTTGCTTCAGTAGCTCTTTTCAAGATGTTTCCCATTTGACCTTTGCCACAAAGATGAGGTCTGTCCAGAATCTCCCAAAAAAACTAAAGCAAGGTCATGCAGAGATGTCTTAATATATGCTTTGCACAAAGCTCTTTTCATATCTACCTAAAAGCAGTGGACCATAGCAAATAAGCTGTGGACAGGACCAC
The DNA here is from genome assembly GCF_000747805.2 of Chaetura pelagica. Classification (NCBI taxonomy): domain Eukaryota; kingdom Metazoa; phylum Chordata; class Aves; order Apodiformes; family Apodidae; genus Chaetura; species Chaetura pelagica. The sequence goes on along the minus strand of NW_009953929.1, from coordinate 731,284 downwards.
TCAAGCCCCAATGGCCCGAAGGGACACTATTTAGAATGACCTTTTAACATTCTTTGTCAGTAATCTGCATAGATGAAGTCAGTTGTCTTAAAGGTCTGTCCTTGTCTAGCAAATAAAGGATAGTGAATGTTTCAATGGTGGCTTAACCTCATTCCTCTGGAGAAATGATGCAGAGCAATTACTTTAAATTTTAACTAACATTTTCTGAAATTCTAGAGGCTATTTCAGTGAAACAGGGGACTTGCTATTTTTTTGCAATTTTGAAAATTAGATTCAATATGAATCTATTTCATACTGAAAATCAATAAGAAAAACTAAACCTGACTAAAAAATTGTGCTGATATATTTGTTTTCCTCATATATTTATGATTGTTCTAGAAACTCTCTAAAAAACAGTATAAGAAAATAAGAAGTTCCACTAAAGCCCAATTTTAGAGCTGTATTCCTCTTTGACTCAGTCTTGATCAAAGTATAAGATTAATAATTTGAAAGCCACTCATGTGATGTTGTCTGAACCAAAAATGAGTTCACAACAAGAATTGTTTTGTTTTATTGTTTTGTTGTTTTTTTAAAAAAAATTTCCTTGCCTTTCACTTTTTAAGTATATGAAAAGCTCATCTCTTCTAAAAAGATTTTCAAAGATTGTATTTCTAAATATGCTATTTTTATTTTTTTGTGACAAAGTACATTGTGGAAATGTGGTAGTTCTTGCCTGCAGAGTAATTGTGTTTTGACTATGTGATCAAGCTCTCAAGACTAACTCAAAAGAAGGTAAAGGAGTTGACTAGCCTGTCAAAATGTCAGTTTAGTTGGAATCAAGCATGTAGGGGAGAATTCAAATGGGCAAAGCTGATTAGGGATCAGCTAACTAAAGGGTAAAGGAGACTATAAAAGGTAAGTTCTGTAATTAGCTGTTTGAGCCAGAGCTTCAGACAAACTTTAGAGGTGGACTTGTGAACTGCATAAGGAAGGTTCTCAATAAGGATTTTATTGAGGATTACAAGACTATTGAGGAAACAAAGGAGGGATAACAATGAAGAGTGGCAGTTCTGGGACATCTCCATCTTTGTCCTGTCATGCATCATGCAGTCAGGTGAGAGAGAATTTTGGATTACAGTAGTTGACTTTATTTAAACTCGGTCCAAGAAACCCCCCAGAATCCAGTCTGCAAAGGACTGGAATAACAAATAGGAAAGTTCTAAAAGTTGATACCAGACTTAGTGAAAAAAGGGAACTAATTCCAATAATTAGGATGAACTAATCCTTACTAACATTGTGTTTGTCTGCGAAAGATTTACAGGAAAGGCTTTAGCATGCTCATTCATGCAAGGAACCATGTGGTTGATTTGGCCAAAACCTAAGACAGCTTGAGTTCAGAATATTTGGCCCATGCTGCAAACCCCTTGTTTCCATGTCCCAGTGTGTATTCAAATAGCTCACAACCTCCTTGCAAGAATTCTGTAAGCATCGCTTTCTGAATTAAGTTCTATGTTAATGATTTATTAATCATTATTATTGATTCAGTATTACTTTGGTCATGGCAATATTTAGACTCATGTCTACCACTGCTTACAAATTAATGCTATACTTTATATAAATTTATATGTACAAAACTCCCAGTGATTCTAAAGCATTACTGCTCTCTTCACAGTATATTCCTTGGTAACCAGCTATGTCCATCAATGAGAGTTGTACCATGGCATTCAGTGGCAACAGAGTTGTGTCTTCATATTAAAATCTAAGGTAGATTGATTCCTGAGTTCAACAGTAGTCTAGCTATTCAACATCACAGAATAATGAGAAAGGGAATTTTTCTGGGAATAGCAGCAAGTTTCAAGTTTGGGAAATAGATTATTTTAGATATGTTGCATACCATCTAGGCTTCACGGAAAAGAAGGAACCATGGCTGGGCAAGACAGCCTCGGCTCAGTGAATGGTTTTGAAACAGGCTAATTCGAAGTTGTCTAGGAAAAAAGTGGAGATGAAAGTCCAAAACACCTGCATTCCTTGGTTATAGTCATGTTAAATCTGTGCATATGCTTTCTATTTCTGCAGTAAACTGAATCAGCCTGGGTTCACAGCATCCCTGTGTTCTGAGGAAGTCAGATCCCAATCTGATGTGTGCAGCTTGGACATCTCTCTAATTTGAAACAGAACCACTACTACCCCATGAAGCTTTTGAAAGTAATTGAGGTTTGACCAAAAACATTTGGTGGTTTATATGAAATTCATTCATTTATTTCCTCTTTCGTATTCTATGGAAATGTTCTGGCTCCCTGATCTGTGGAAGGGAAAGTATGTTGAGAACAAGTGGTTTTCTTGGTACTGCCTAATGATAACTGTTTAGTAACAGTCTTTCCACTGGGACACAGCAAATTCCCCAACTCTTACTTCCTACCACCAAAAAAGTGGAATATCCCAGAATTAACAGTAACATTCCTAGTCTTTTGAGTTCACTTTACATAATTAACTTTATTTTTACAATGTTGAACAGAATACTACCAAGAAGAAACCCCAATTGTGTGTTTCTAAAAGATAATGACTGGCTGCATTATTGCTGGTTTTACAAAGAAAAAAAAAAATTACACACTTATGGCATACTACTGCTTTATTTTTTTAATATTTTATATGAAACGTTTGGAAAGCCCTGCCTGTTTTGTAAGACATTCATGAGGTAGAACTCTAAACCTTGGTTGTGGTTATAGTCATATGCCAACTGAATCTCCCATTAACATCATAGTTATTTGATTTGTCTGTTCTTTATCTACATAAAAATAGACCAACACCCACCAACAAAATCTCAAACTTTTTGTAACCAACTAATTTTAAATCTTGAGGGAATAAAAAAGTTGCTACATGGAAAAACTCACAAAAACCTCATGTATGAGTTTTTAAAGATTGATATTCCTGCCACTAATGTCAATTAACTGATCTCTCTTTTTTTTTTTTTTTTTTTCCTCTCTGTTCACTGTTGCTTTAGGCAAAGAAGATACTATTACAAGCACATCGTGGGACCAAAGATACTTTGTTAATTAGTCTAACTGAAAGAAAAAATGCAATAATGGTGGTAGAAGCATGAAGAATAAGATCAAAAAGAACTGCTGCTGTTGAAATCACCTTGAAATTTAAGTGAGTATATTCTTCAGATCCCTCCCTGAAGTTGAAAAATTTGGTAAACCAAATGTGAAGAGTTAGAAAAATTGGGAAATACTTTAAAGGTCCATGAAACACTTGAAGTCCAGAAGCTAGCATCTGACCAAAAGAAAGTTGTCATCTGACACATCAGTGATGCCCATTCTTCAAAATAGCATTCCTGACTTCAGTGGGTCCATTCTTTCAGGAAAAACAATTATGCTTTGGGTGCTGCATTGCTCACACAAGTCAGCTCTGGCTGAGCTTCGCCAGAGCTTTTGAATCAGGAGGCTGAGCTCCTCAGATTTGGAAAAGAATGCTCCTATCTGGCCAATTCAAGTGAATTACACATTGGAGTAGCCACTTAAAAGACTATTTATTTGCCAGCTCATCCACATGAATTTGTTTTCATGCTGGTATGGTAGGTGTTATGAGCAGAAAGTGACACACATATTTGTGTGTGTTAAATAAAAGCCTTTTGTAGATGGATTGTGAAACCCCACCTGGAGTACTGTGTACAGCTCTGGAGCCCTCAGCACAGGAAGGATATAGTCCTGTTGGAAAGGGTCAAAGATGGGATGATCAGAGGGCAGGAGCACCTCTGCTATGAAGACAGGTTGAGAGAGTTGGGGCTGTTCAGCCTGGAGAAGAGAAGGCTCCAGGGAGACCTTATAGCAGCCTTCCAGTACCTTGAAGGGGCTACAGGAAAAGTGGGGAGGGGCTTTTCACCAGAGAGGGTAGTGATAGGCCAAGGGGTAATGGTTTTAAGCTGAAAGAAGGCAGATTTAGGTCAGTCATCAGGAAGAAATTCTTCACCATGAAGGTAGGAAAGCACTGGAATAGTTTGCCTAGGGAGGTTATGGATGCTCCCTTGCTGGAGGTGTTCAATACTAAGTTGGATGAGACTTTGTGCAACCTGGTCTAGTGGGAGGTGTCCCTGCTCATAGCAGGGAGGTTGGAACCTGATGATCTTTAATGTCCCATTCTATGATTATATAAATGATCTTTCTGTCTGATTAGGGGTAGCGGGAAGAGAGATCATATCTGAAAGATCTGGAACACTTCCACAGGCCTCTGACTGTGTGCTTGATGTCTGGCTTGGTATGTATATGAAAGGGAGTGAGGGCAGAAACTGATAAAGGTGATCATGATGCTGTTTTTTTCACGGTGTTTGAATGTGTAGTTCATTTTATGAAGATGTACCTAGTTGATGTATGTATGTGGCTGTAGGAAATAATTATATGAGCAGCCTTCCCTTCCCTGTTAGAGGCAAGCTGTGGGTGTAGTTCAGCCCTTCTCCTGCAAAAAGATCTGGCCCAATATGAACCCTGAATACTGCAATAGAACAACGACTGAAAGAACAGGGAGAAGACAGAATCCCTGCCAAGTAGGTATTTCCAAGTAAGGGAGACTCAGTTTGCAAAGCCTAATGAGGGCTGAGCAACCATGCCCCTGGGATCTGTCCAAATTCCATGAATAGGCCAGAGAAGGACTGATGAAAGCTAATAATGCTCCATAGCCATAGTCTCAAATTCCTCACTCAAGTTTGTGTCCGTCGTAGGCTGAGAGTCATTAGGAGAGAAGCAGTCTCTGCTCTGCAGCAGTGTCACAGCCTCAGCCACTGTTGCTGTTGGCTACTGTGGCCGTTACAAATGGTTTGTTTTTACAAATGCAGCCCTTTTAATTAACATATTTTTGTGGCTCTCTGACATTTTTTATGAAGGTATGTTTGAAAAATCGCTTTATAGAAAACTTCACCTTACTCTGCAAAGCCCTTCTGGTGGATGGTTTGCTAGATTAGCCCCACCCTAGTTTATGGAAAGCAATTTGGCAGCGTAGGAAGTAACAAGATGTTGGGAAAGCTGAGGGAAGGTGCAAATGTGGCTGAGAGTTTGTTGCTTAGAACTAAAATTCACATTCTGATACATATCAGGGTTTATCAGAAAAGCCCTCTCTGAAGGTGTAACACTTATTCATGTCAGGCAACCCCCCCTCATTTGTCCATGGAATTAAGCTTGGCTGTTAAATGTCCTGCCTATTAGTTTCTGACAGATTTTTGCCATGTGCTTTGGTCTAACAGGATTGATCCTGCAAAATTTCAATCAATGGGGACCTTGTGCCTTCAAGGGGATAGGGGATCATTTTAGAGACTGCAGTATGAACAATTTGGGTGCTAAGTCCTTGACAACTACTTGTGGTTGGCTTAGATTTTTCAAAAATTATTAAGGTGTTTGAACCTGTGTATTGTAGGCTTAGGTAAAACACATATTCTATGAATTTACCTACAGAATAGCTCTGTGCTGACTTGAGAACTACTCCAGTTCAGGTGGAATCCATAAATGGCTCATGGCAAGTTAGTACAAATTATTCTTTTTAACTGTAGATTGCTTAAGTCTGCTGTGTGATAAAAGATACCAATGACTGCAGTGCATGACTTTTGGGAAGGGTTTTCTTTCAAGAATCCAAAATAAGACGTTTATTAACAAGGAAATAATAGCAGTTTTTGCAAATAATATTGGACAACAGAGAGATCTATTTGCCAGTTTCAGCTCATATTTGTCGTTACATAGGGTAACAGCTTTCTTAACATATCATTACAAAAAAAATCAGAAAAAAAATATGAGTGCTATCAAAGGGACAGCAGCACACCTCTTGCTCCAGGGATTGTGACAGTACATTATAAAAGCAGCTAGAAAAGTTGGGGAGAGGACAGAGTATAGCTCTGGTTTCAGTTATTCATACAAATACCAGCACTGGCACAGCATTACAGTGCTAATCAACATTTCTCTCTCAGGTTTTTATTTCTCTCTGGATAACTAACTGAAGACTATAAGATCCCTCTTAGGCTCATAATTTTAAGGTTTTTTTTCCTCATTAAAACTTCCAAAGCTAAGCTTTCCAAAGTCCTTCTTGACAGGCTGTGGGGATGGGGAGGTGTTTTTTTTCCGTTATGTTTAATGTTTTCCAAATTTCTACAGTCTTGTCCTTTCTCCTTTTCTATCTTTATTCTTTTATTTCACAATCACCTTTTTCATTCCTCTATTTTTTCTGTGTGTGTGTGAGACAGAGGGAGCGAGACTATTTTTCAGCTTTTACTGGCTGTTGCTTTGGGGATTTTTCTTATTCTCCTATTCACTACATGCCTAGGCAGGGACATGGCCCTTTATGGCAGCTGGACTAGTGTGTTGTTGGAGATCTGGGGTTTGTGTAGGAGAGATGCAGAGGGTTTGACTAGGTATTTACTGAGCCTGTGCAGCCATAGTTCACAGCTTTAGGGCATGGCAGAAAAGCAGAAAGAGGCTGGGAAGAGCTAATTCGTGTTCATCTGTAACTGTTGGAGAATAAATGTGGGTGGCCTGTGGTTTGGGTGGAGTTGAGGTCATGAGGTTTCCTCACCATTCTTGCTGCTCTTGTCTGTTCTCTTTTTCTCAGACCTAACAATCTTCTTTCCCAGCCGCTTCCTCAAATTGGGCAACATTATTTGCCAACCAATACAGTGCTATGTGTCTGCAATACCCTTATCAGTGGAAGGAGCATTTTGTTTTGGTAGATGACCATTAGTCACAAAGATCTAGTTTTATAAAATTAGGTGGCTGTACCTGGTGTTGCGTAGCTGAAATGACGTCAATGGCACAGTTCAATTTTCAGAATGAGAACTTGGGCAAGGCTGAGTGAAGCAATGTTTAATCCATTGAAATTCTTGGGCCTGTCTCTGTATAACCCACTCTAACACATTGCAGGGAAGCCTTATTCATATAAATGAGTACAACCTCATTCTTCACAGCTTTTCTGTGTGGGTAGCTAAAATGCAAAATCAAAACACAGATTTTTACATTCCCTTTGTGACTTCTTGGAGGACAGAATGATGTCAGTCCCAGAAACTATGGCTTCCTTCAAAGGTAAAAAAACAAAAAAAAGTAGGAGATATGTCAAATAAGGATGTAAAACATGCTTTGGTAATATTTGTTGCTTCGCTGGTACTGTTTCTCCTTCCTTCTACTTGCTACATGCAGTGTTATTCTTACTTAACAAAGTGATCTCAGCCTTGCTTCTTTCATGATACTGAAGAATCTGAAACAGAACAAAGCAACTTAATTTTAAATTATGTGGAAATTGGTCTTTCATAGCATGACTATTAGTAAAAAACTTAAATCTCTGCCAAGGGCAAAGCCATTTTTATTACTGGGAAAGTGGAAGTTTTCTGCTGCGTTTCAGGGTGTGACTGTGCTCAGGCCTGATTGTCCTGTCCATCATATCTTGTAATTCCTTTAAATGGGCCACCATCAATTCCAATTTTAGAATAACCTGTTTTCCCATGTTTCAGTTCTACAAAGCAGATCTCTTCAGCTGATTAACCTGGTATAATTTTAACTTCAGATTGCTGGAATGGGAGAAGAGGAAGAGGGTGGAAATTAACTTTACTTATTTACTTTTGTCCAGTTAAATTAGTATAGAAGTGTTTTTTGAGAAGAATGACAGAAAAGAGTACATAAATTTCTTAGTGGCTCTGTTACCCAAACTCTTCATAAGACTGAGAATTACAGCTGACTTGAAGCTGTAGGAATGGCCATAGTTAAATGCTCATACTGCCGTGCAGCAAACTGGGTGTGAAGGATTTTGTTTCCTCTTGACCTCTTGTGACTTCCATTTGCGTACAGCTGGTTACTAGGACTTTGCATGCAGAACCACATTTGTTCTTACTACAGTTACATATATATCCTCATAAAAGAATGAATACTGTGTTGCAGCCTAAGTCTTACATAGCATTTGACTTTTAAATGTGGGGTAGTAAGTGTAGGAGTGGAATGTGTATGTGTGAACTGCTGTTCCTTCATAAGGAGTGGGAGGCCTGGTGACTGAACAGAATCACCTCAGGATGTTCTTTTACCTACCCTCTCCTCCCTGTGGAAGAATTATTTCTGTAGAATCTGCTGTATTCTGTGTTCAGATACCCCACAGTTTGGACCATTTTCATTACTGAGTTTGAAAATTACTTTGGGCTGCATGAAGTGCTGATTCATAATTGGGTGGAAGGTAACTTTAAAGGCTGTAAATATTTTTTCAGTGGAAAACTTTGCTGTCTCTCATATAACAAGTTTACACTGAATTTACTTTTCTGCCCTTTAGTAATGGCCTGTTCATTTTCCTGGATGTATTATTTCAGAAGTTTTCATTTAAGAAAGTTCTTTCTGTAAATTAGTGTACTGCAGATTTATTCTTCAGCATGTCCGTATTTGATATATACAGTGTTTAAGTTTGTATTCACTTAGCAAAGCATTTACTCCGTTATCATGTAATCATTTCCAGTCCAAATACAGAATCTAGAGATTAATGTACTATAAATTTAATCTTGCAGCAGTTTTATTGCTATATTAGTTATTAAGTTATGCTTGCATTGAACTTCCAAAATGGGAAAGACAGATAAGAGATTTGTTTATGTTTTAAATTAAAGCTAGTCTTTTATAGTCGATTCAGACTGAAAGGCTAAAGATTATGGCACACACACTATCTTCACAGCTGGTCAAATGTTGCCAATCAAATTTGTAATAACCACGAAGAGTTTTGACATGTATTTGTGGTTTTTCATTATCACAAATGCTTTTCCTTTTATGTTTGATTGCTGGGGTAGTGATAGATGTTTGGGATTTTTTCTAAAGGCCACTAGAAGCTTTGGAAATTGGACTTCAAAAAAGTGGGGAAAATATTGTGTCTCTCTTAAATATATATATATTTTTACTATTTTATCAAAGGAAATTATTAATACCTGAAGACTTGCAATTCTTTTTCTATTCAAAGGGTCCTAAACTCCTTCAGAAAATAAATAGCTGAGGTAACACATTAGATCCTAGAGAAGGTTGCTCATCTCCACGTGGAGCTGGTCAGTAGCTGAACATGGAACATAAATACTTAACAGAAGCTTAAGACAGGGCATAAGGGTATTTTAGGATGCAGGAAGTCACAGCTTCATTGATTCATCCAGTATCATCCACAGGGTCAGTATTTTCTCTGTGAGGCAGAATGCTTTTAACTGCGTGTCTCTCTGGTATCTGCTCCATTTAAGTATTGAGATTTATTTGTTGTACTTGAGTAAGGAAAGTTGCTAAAATCTCAGTCCAATCTGTATGGAAGGCTCAGAAGTTATTATAGAGAAGAAAAAAAACCAACACAACACATTATTTTCAGTATTGTTGATACCCAAGAATTCTTTCCAGCTTCATCAATATGATGTAAGATTGCGGGAAGAAATGTGTCATGTTAATCTCTAGATTTCATATTTACACTGGCAAGATTATACAATAGATAACAGGTTATCTAGTTCTTTGCTGGATGAAAAACATGTTGTATATATCAAATTTAAGAATAAATCTGCAGTATAAAATGTTATATACTTACCTCTGTTTATCCATACAGATGCAGACAGTGGCAGAGCTGAAAAGGATTTTGCTTGGTTAATTATTTCTGTTTCTTCTTCCATATTCTCTAATCTTTGACAAGCTACTTCTATATGTCAGTACTTCCAATTAAGAAAAAGACAGAACAACAGAAAATTCCTAAGCAGACCTTTTCAAGCACACTGTTTATTTTTCTGTTATAAAATGTGTATAATCTATATTAAGATATATTATTATGCAATATATGTATATTGCTCTACACACATTCAGGTATAAGATAAATTATTTTATGAGAGATGCATACAATTTTCATTACCCAGAATAAATTTCTAGCCCCTTGAAATACAAATTAAACACAAGCACATTGAGTTGGTGGAGAAGAGAGAATGTACATTCTGTTTCACTTCTGTCTGTCATTCCCATTCGTTTTTTTTGTCAGTTATTAAAATGCACAAAGCCACTTCTGCCAGCCCACTTATCCCTTGCCACACTGAATCAGCATTTCTACAAAGAGTGTTTCCTCTGAGCTTGGAGCTGTCACAGATGGACTGGAAGAGCTGCTTTCTGGTGATTCAGTGCAGCAGGGGACAGATGCTCAAATGACAGCAATGGTACACGATTAACATAGTCTAAAAGAGCACAAAGGAAATTGTAGAGCAGAGTGAAAAGCTGCAGAACCCTTAGCTGTTACTCTCTCAGGGCTTTCCAATTCTCTTTGCAATAAGGCAAAAGGCAAGTCAATAATGCACTGTATATTTTTGCAAGTCAAACTCTCACCCTGTTTTTATATAGAATTATGAAATATCAATGGACTAAAGCTGACTTCCATATGAAAAATGTTCTTAGGGTGAATTTGTAGAACTCAAAAGATTAATTGTCTTGGGTTTGTCATTCTTTACTAAAGATTTACAAAACACTCATAACCTCAGTTTCCTTGATCAATTTAATGCTTTAGAAAAGAAAAATGTTCTCAAGTGATCTTCACTGAGAAGTAGATTGTACTGCAAGTTCCCTGGTACTGTCACGCCAGTCAATAGTTATTACTGATGGCTCTAGCTGCTCCATAAGGTATGGGACTGAAGCTTGCAGTGTGTTTCAAAACATTGCTCAGCATTTCCCAGGAGGGGAGCAGGCCTTCCACTTAGGCTTGATGGGCTCATTTCAACCTTTGCTCAGTGCTGTGCTTTCATAATCTGTCTATCTGGGCATGAAAACCATCACACTGTCTAGTTATCATGCTGCTCTCCTCCTCCAGCTCTGCAAGCATCACTGTAACATCCACATGCTTGCCTGTTAAAGGAAATAGCTCTAATGATCTCCCCAGCAGCCTCTGCAAACTCTTTGGAACTTACCCATTTTCAAGGTCACAACCCTGCTTGAGGTTGATAAATTCATGAATTAATAATATGTAGCAGTTTCATCCATGAATGTCAAAGGTGAGAAACCATTGTTATTCACATTTTTATCAAGGAGGAAATTGAGCTGTAGAAGTGACATGTACAAAATTATTTTGGAAGTCAGTGTAGATCCAGGAAAAGCAGGCAATTTTCTGCACTCAGCTTGTATTGTAGCCATTGCATCACACTGCTTCACAGTGCCCTTTGTGCAGCAGCACAGTCTCATTAAAGTTGAGATTTAAGTCCTACAAGAGTCAGGAAATTAAACTCTGCCACACAGTGTGCTCATTGTACATTTTTATTGGACAGGGCCTATACATTACCAAGTGGTCATCCTTTTTCCAAAGGGTGACTTTCAGGGAACCTCATACTAGTAAGTGATGCATATTTCATTGTTTACTATAAATCTTACTTGTTTTATACCATAACTGCAAGCAAAACATTATAAATTTTATTATTCTAATTTTCCTCACTAAACTAATCATGACCACTCTATTGTTTTGGCTTTAAAAAAAATATTTTAGAAAATGTCACACAATACAAATAAATGTCTTTAAGGTAGTCCAAAGATTATATGGACATTTTAGGGCTTTCATGGAACATGAGAAAAGTCATGGTGAGTTACCCAGGGTAAAGAACATCCACTTCTGAAAGTGGTCTCTTGTCATGCTTAATTTTGACATTCCTCACAAAAATCTTTTCCTTAACAAGGATGTTCTGTCTTTTCCAGTGCCAGCCTCATTCCCCAGAGAATCTCTTGACTGTTTATTATAATTCCTGTTTCACTTTCAGAACACTTGATTGAAATGAGTGCTTCTAATAAGCTCCTCTATTCAGGTAAGCACTCCAGAAAATCCTCTAGATGTTAAAGAGGAGATGCTGAAGAAACACTCAGAGCCATCAGAGTAATGTTTTTTCCACTCAGAAAACTCAGGGAGAGTTATTAATGAGAAACAGTGCATGCTCTGCCATGTACTTCAGCCATTTAACAACTGAGAGCTTTGGGTACAACCCAATGTAGAATACATAGATAGAGTTTATTAACCTGGGGGCTGAAACAGGCAAGCTGGTTATTTGACAGGCTCTGGGCAGGTCCTTCTTTTCAGTTTTATTGTTAAAATCCTGAAATTTCTTGAAGGAAACAAGCTGTATGGTTGTCTTTCTTTCTAAAAACTTGTTTAAGCTTAAATTATATATTCATTTTTTACAGTGTCATGTGGCAAAAGGCTGCCATGGTGGTAATACACATTAAAATAGCAGTAGTTCTACCTATACTGTTTTTACTGACCTGTTTTGCCTTTTCCTCAACCCCTCCCTAATCTTTAGTTCATGTTTTTCTAATCTCAGCAATTTTGTCACTGAGCTACTTCTGTGTTATTCTCTCTGCTGCCTGGACTGGATAATTTGTGTATTTGTGTAGAAAGTTTGAGAAAAAGACCATAATGGCAACATGGTGACTGAAGAAAAGTGGCAGATTGATGGCCATGAGCAATGAAAGATGTTGGTTCTCCATGTAGCTGATACAGCACAGTCATTGGCAATTCCTCCATAGCAATCCACCAGTATACTCAAATTCTGAGTTTTAGGCACAGTGACCCTTGGATGTAGGGGAACTGGAATCAGCTTTAATTTTGCAGAAGCTTTCTCAGTCCCTAACAGTTATTAGTTCCTGAAGGACAGATTTTGTAATTTGATTAGGGTGGCACTTGCTGCCTTTTCTGTTTTCATGCTTTGATATTTAGAATTTCTACTGCACTGTACATTTAAATCACAATCATTTCTATATTGAAAAACTTACCTTGCTACGAACAATTTCTCTTTTTCCTCTCCCTGCTTCTAAGGAAAAATGCACCTAATTTCCTGTTAAAGTTCTCAAATTAAATAGTCTAATAATGTGGCAATTTCCTATGTTAACAAATAGTGTAACTGGAACTACCACTAGAGGGCTTTAATTAAAACCTAAATTTTACCTCTGTTACATGCAGTCTGGAATAATTTAATGGAAAACTTTGTTTCCCATGAATTGTGTAGATTATTTGTTTCTTTAAAGTTTAGTTAAAAATGAGGCAGACACATTTTCAGAGATAGGGCTTGGGAAAAGAAAAGCCCTGCTTCATCGTGAGGAACAAGAATTAGTCTCCATGATAGTTTGCAGGATGGGCCTCTAAGGTGACTGTTTAAGGTCAGAAACTCAGTCTGGCACGTTGTGCTGAGCAAAGGGGCACCCATGGGCCTGGATACACAAATGGACCAGCAGCCACAACTTCACATGGCTTTAGCACTAATACAAAGCAACAAAATTTCTCTAGGGGCTAATGACTAAAATTTGTCTAATAATACTTATCACTTACCACTTTGGGTACATCTTCAAAGAGCTGAACTAATAGCAGCTAATTTAATCTTCAAACAAGCTGAGTGAGAAGCATTATCATTGCTGTGTAACTGAGGGCTAGAGCAAAGGAAGGCACTGCAGAGAAATAGAAACATATGCCTCTACCCAGCTACTGTCTCCCTTACTAATAGGAAGTGTTTTTAGTGGATTTAATCCTATAGGTACTTGGCCAGGGGGCCATGGGATGGGAGTTTTGCTGATGACTATTCCCAAATCCCAAATAACTGTTGTTTTGAAAAAAAACACCACACAAGAACAACAGGAAAACTGAAATGCTTTTGAAAGAAAAAGTACTTTGAATGAAAGAACTGAAACTCCTTACTACAAGAAAGTAAAAAAAAAAGAAAAAGGTTGTTTTTAATATTAATATTTTAATTATTAATTTAATAGTGATATTCAAAGGTGAGTTTTTTTATTAATAGCTTATTACTGAGCTTTTTATATTGAAGAGAGCAAGTATATTTCATTATAATGCTGGGAAATTTTCCCTTTTGTTCATACTCCAAAAGCTTGGCTCCAGCACCACAGTTCTCCCTGACAAAGACTGGTCCAATGGAGTGATGCTTCCCCTTGTCAGCCAAGTCAGTATCACTGCAACTCGTGTTTGATGTCACCATGGCTTCCCTCCCACCACCTTTTCATTGCAATTGTGCTTCAGAACATGCAGAGATTGAGATTTCAGAGCAGTTTCAGGACTTCACAGTTTAGGGGACATGATCATTATAATCTTAATTTTTCTTGATCTCTTCTTCTTGCGTTATCTGTTTTGTGGTGATACCACTTTATGAACATTCTCTGCCTTACCTAAAATGGCACACACCAGATTAACAACTGTTTGTTGTTCAGTTTTTTAAGTAGGCTAATTTTTATGGTCTTTCTCTTGTCATGGATCCCATTCAGGTGAAAAATAAGAAGGATAAATTAAACTGCTAGCCGTTGCTTTGGAAAGTAGGTGCAGGCAGAAATTTGGGGTACATTAGGCAGCTAAGCAATAAGAGGTTACCTGCCTAAGGGATTAACCCAAAGAGCAGTGATAGCCCCTTCTATATCTACAAATAAATCTTTGAAGAGGAAGAGGTGTAATGTGATCACAGAGTGCTCAGAATTGTATTCATTGCTCTGCTTTGTCTTTGTAAATCTTTCCACTGTTCAGCAG
>NW_009953929.1:628080-716621 GCF_000747805.2 Chaetura pelagica | reverse complement strand
CAGGACAGCCGAGCTGCGACTGCAAGCTATTAGGGCTGCACACTGCTTTTCAGATTTACAGCTGTGTGCTTGTCATTTCCAGATGCAGTTTTACTAAGACAGTCACTCAGGAAACGTTGTGAGAAGCAGCAGGTTTCCAGTAAAACATGCCCATAAACACCACGGTTGCTGGCAAAATAAGGCTTACACCCAGATGCTTTAGGAGAAAAACAGTCTATTCTTTGTTCACTTTTACCCTGAGGGCTCAACTCAGATCCATAAATACACAGAATCCAGAGCCCATCCAGCTCAGCCAGCCGCTGTAACTTCCCATCCCAGACACTTCTGCTGTTTCTGTCGCATGACTCTGTACAAGGGCTAGAGCTGATGAAAGTAATTCAGAAAGCTGTATCAATCAAAACTCACATCATAGGCTCTGTGGTTATTTTTGCTCTCAGTTCAGCTATGGCTAGTTGCAAACTGGACTTTAGCAGATAAACACAAGAATACAGAGAATGAAATGCAGGGAACTCCTGCTTTTTCCAAACACCACCTATTTCCAGGTCTTCCAGACTCTGGGACCAGCAGGGTGCAGCACAAAAACTGCAGACGTTTAATTGGCACCTGGCAAAGTGCAAGGAAGGTAGGGACCACAGGCTACTCAGGGAATGCTGTTCTTCCTGCTGCTGGATGGAAGCACTGACCAGAATCACGGATTTCTGGGAAAAGCAGCTCTTCCTTATGGCACTGGGCTCCTCACACTTGCTGGCCTTTGCAGGGTCAAACTTTGGTTAGCCAAAGAGGAACAGTGAAATCATTAGTCCATAACATGTGTGGAGAAGTCGGGAAGCATCTTATACAACTTACACTGCTCATCATGTGTACTGAGCTAACATTAGAGCTCTAAATACCAGGGCCAGTCATGCTTTGGAAACATTTTTTTTTTCTTTACTCTCTGCCTCTTTTCTTAATGGGTCTCATCTGTTCACTTCTTTACATATTAGGAAAAAAAGCAACCCACCCTACATTCCCAACTGAGATTTCCTATAATATCCTTCAATTTTGTGTGCTATATTTTGCAAATTAAGATTATAATTGTGATTAGTAACAACATATCATATGACAGTTTTTTTTTCATTTATTCCTCCAAGCTTTTCTTAACTGGAAGATCTCCCGGATTCAGTTTCCACTTGGATGGTGAGCAGCCTTGCATGGAAGACTAGGAACTGTATGTACCTGTGTTGATGATGTTTGCCCCCCTAGTCAGAGGGGAAGGGGATATAGTCTACTTAAATTCAGATGGCATAGCATAAACAGAGCACTTTATCTTTCTCCTTCATCTCACTGATGGAGCAGGGCATTTATTTTTCTGGCAAGTGTTGTGTTTTCTTTTAGCCTGTGTACCCCCTCTGTAGCACAGAAATCATTTCCTTATAGCTGTTTTTACAGAGCAGGGTAAAAGTTGATGTATTCATTATCAAGGCTCCCCAGGCATTTTTTTGTGCAATTTATAGAGATGTACAGAATGAAAGATATCTACTGCCAGCTTGTCAGCCCGAGCCTGGGACTGTGCAGCCCTTCCCAGCAAGTGCCTTGTCTCCTGCTTCCTGCCTGCTCTCCAGCAGCTTTTGAAAAAAGCAAGGGAGACTTGGGACCTAAAGCAATAGTGACAAATTGAAATGTATAAGTGATACTTCAGAACATCTCCTGCCCCCACGCATGTGGTGTGGAATGATCTTTACCCCTTGAGATGCTAGCCATTTTGTAAAATGCTTTATTTAAAATAATATAGAAGGGAAAAAAGCAACTCTCTTTCCTGTCAAGCTAATTGAAATATAGGTGATGGTACTAGCAACATATCAATACTGCTATAATGTAAAAATTTTGCAACTACTACATGTTGACCAGAGCTGACACTTCTTGTAGGAGAAAATTATACTTCCCTGAGGATAAAAGGCACTAAAAACGTTGACATAAACTGCTTAGAATTGTGAGCTGAGAATGCTGTTCCCAGCCAATGTCAGATTTCCTTCCTCAAGGATGAGAGTTTCATCACAAATCAAAATCTTTATTGTTTTAGTAGCATGGGTTGTGATCTGGCTTCTTTCACTCTTTCTGTAAAGAAATGCTCCCCCTGTGAATGTTTTTCCTTCTTTCACTTTTTTTTTTTTTTCTTTTTTTTTCTTTTTCCTGGTCCATCATAAGATTGGCAAGCCAGTGCATAAAGGGCTACACTCTTTGGAAGTTGGAAAATAAGATTATTTATTTTTCCTGTCTATAATAGAATATTTTTTTTTTCCTGCATTTAACTGAAATTTTGGGGACTTTTAGATTTTCCTTTGTAATTTCCCTCTCTCTATGTCTTTCCATCTTTTTGCCACTGGATGCAATACTGTTAAAATACCCAGGTTTTGTTGCATTCCAATTCAATTTTAGATTTCAATTTTACTTTTAAAAAAAATTATTTTAGTTTTCTTTCCTCTTGTCAGTAAAGGTAAGTCTGACCATATGACTAGGCTGGACTTGATGATCTTAAAGGTCTGTTCCAGCCTTGGTGATTCTGTGTGATGTAGTTAGATTCTTTATTTATTTATATAATTTTTAATTCCTTTATATAACTTTACCACAAATGAAGGTATTGCAATCTAGTCTTGCACTGTGTTTTGTCATGTCTCTTCTCCCATGACACTGTTCAGTGAGTACCACAGCAAGTAGCATTCCTTGCCTTGTTAACACTTTTTGCTTTTTGTACCAACTTCTGATTTTGTCAAGGGTGTTGTGGTCCAGCATAGCTTTGGAATGAGATCTGCCCAAAGCAGCAGTTGTGAACTGTGCTTCAATTATGTTCATATGTGTAAATGCAGCTTCTAATTACCTAATTTTCTCTTACCTGGCATATATGACTTCAGTACAAGCAAACCACATAATGAGACATGTGCAACAACGAAAAAGATAAAGAAATGTCATTAATTGAAAAAATTAATTACTGCAAATGAGAGGAAGGATTGCCTTCCTTGCATTGAGCAAGATGTTTCATTAGTGTCTTATTCCATTAGCAGAGGGTGCATCTTCAGGTTGTAGTTAAAAAAGTTCAAAACGAATGAGTGTGTGAATAACAAGTGTAAAGTATTGGTGAAGATTCTCTAGAAACACCTTTCAATTAAGATCCATTTCAGAACTTCTCCATATACTCTAGAGTTACACCTAAAGGTTGACTGATTATACTGTGTCTTATAAATCCTTAATTGAAGTATACGCTTAAAAGTGATGATGGGGCAGGAAAGACAGTCACAGCTCAGAGAAAGAGCATGATTATTTTCCTGTTGTATTCTGTTTTCATTGGTTGTGTTGATTACATCATTCAGGCAGGGAAGGGTGAAGCACAGTGGTTAGGTTACCTTAATGAGGGCAAATAAAATGTGTTTCTTCCAAAGAGGAGGCGAACCTTTTTAATTAGACATTTGTGGAGCACTATTATTTTTTATATGTTATTTTTATTGTGGTTGTTTTCCCAGGGATCTGCACTTAACAGAGAGATGTTTTATGTAGTGTGTGCTGTTTTTTTGCATGGAGGCAGAAGTTTTAATGTGTTGGGTTTTTTGAGGAGCAAGGAATATATGTAATATACATATATTATTTATACCTTTAGACTTACTATCCTAGTTTTTAATCACTTAAAAATAATAGAAATTGTGATCTTTTTATATACAACTTTTCCCACAAACTGTATGCAACATGATTTCCAGGGATCTGCTAGGTTTTGCTTTGTAGTTCCACAGGTCTAGCACTCTGGAGTAAAAAGCTCTATACATTTTTTTTAATAATTATTTTAATAGATGAGCATTTTTCATAGAAAAAAAAAGTTTGTGGAAAACAAAGTCTCCAGGATAGTGACAGCCTAGTGACTCCTTGTGTCCACTGTGTTTTGAAAGTCTAAATTATAAAATTTTGGAATTTTGTAATGGTTTTGAAACTTTCACGTTCTCGAGTTTTCTGTCTGAAATAACCTAGATTAGAGCAGTAAAGGGACCGAAAGGGCCCATGTGAGGCCAAACGCTAGATCACCAAAACTGCACATACCTGGCCACTTTCTGGAAGGAACAACTTCCAGGACAGGCTCCCAGAGGAACTTGTGTGTATATCTAAATGCGGAGGAATAGGAACCAAAAACACAAGCTAGCACTCACCTCTGCTTTTGACATGATGTACTAAGAACAAGGTTTTTGTCTTAAAAATCCCACATTTGGACTTTATGTTTGGATACCAGGAGGATGTTTGGTTGTGACACTTGGAATTCCCATTCCAGCTTCTGAAATGGGATTTCTAAACCTTTTCTTTCACAGCACAACTGCCATAGAGGAGCTAATGCCCTTATTTAATATAACAGCTCCGTGATTAATATATCCTGTCAGTGTGTGGGAAACCTGAATTTAATTTCCTCCTCTGCCTGAGGGATTTGAACTCCAGACCACACAAAGTGACCTGATCAGCAAGCTACAGTATTTTGTGGGTGAAGAAGACTGTCATTCATACTTTCTGAGATGTCCAAGCAACATGCAAACACAAGAATCCTAATTGCTCTGTTATCTGGTGGTTAGTCTTCAGAAATACATGACAGTGAACCCAGCTTTTCTATTCTGAATAGTAACTGTATGCAGGTGCTGGAAACCAAAGGTGCCTGTTCTAGCTGTGTGCATGTGGACTGGGAACCAGTGGGTATTATCTGAGGGTGTCTGTCTAACTGAGCTCTGCAGATCCAGTGTATTAATGTCTACCCAGTCATTGGATCCATAGGGCCGAGCAAGTGAGCATGAGTGTCAAGCTTCTCCATATTGTCTGGAAATGGCCAGAAGCACAGCTTTAGGGAGCAGGACATCTTGAAGACCCAAAAGGTCCATGCAACCATGGGTGGCAGTCAAGCAAGTCTTTAGAGGGTCATAATTCTGGTGTGGGCACAGGAGTTAGCCCACAGCTTTTTATAGGTTTCGGGCAAAAATAACACTCCCTTCAAAAGCTGAAGGAAAGAATGAAACTTCTTGATCACTTTAGTGTGTTTGCAGGGCAATACCATGCTTGGCTGATTGCATTGGGTACGGTTGCCTACTATTCCAACTTGCTGTTACGCTGTTACATTTGATTGGTTGCTCAGTTATTTTCATTCCCAGTGCCACTACAGCTCTGAAACCAATTGTGGACGTGTGTAGGTCAAGGGGAAGGAAAATTAAAGGTCATCTGAAGTTTATACAGTGGTGCTTTTTCATTTTCTATAAAGCTAACTACATTTAGGCTCCCTGTTGGGTAAGCTTTTTTTCCCCTTGTCTATTTTCAAAGAAGAGAGTGTATATGACAGTTTGAAAATAGCACCAGTCTGAACACAGATGGTAGGGATTACACCACACTGAGCCTTGACCTTCAAAAGCCTGCCGTTTCTTTTCAAGGTTTCTCTTCTTTGACAGGTGGACTGGCTTTTGTCAATTACTTTCATTAATGCCTTTTTTTCATTATGATCAATTACCTGTGCTTTAGACCATGTCTCAAAATTACAGCAAAGCAGGTTCCAAATTGAAAAACTGAAACTGTTTCCTGTATTTTTTCCCTTATTGTTGCCCCAAAGTACTCTGAAGCACTGAAAGATTTAACTCATAATGGAGAAATACTGCCCAGTTTCTACTAATTTATTTCAGCTACTTGGTCCAAGAGATTCTGGCCAGTGCACAAGGCAAAAGACAACCTGCCTAATCAGACATCAGGTTTGCAGGGCTCTGTATTTACAAGCTATTATTTTCTGAAATGCTAAAATGATAAAAAACATAAATATGGGAACAGAAGTTAAACACTAATTTTATAGTGGGAAAGGAAACTTTTTGTAGCCCAGATACAGCCATTCCTGTAATGTAATGGTACGTGCAATGTAAACATCAGACAAAATTTAGGCCAAGATGATTGCACTCAGTGGGATGCACGGGTACAGACGATAGCAGGATTTAGCCTTTTCTTCATTAGAGCCACCAACAAGCAAGTATGAAATTCAAATGCTTATTGGGGACCTCATGACTTGAACAGCTAGAACAATAGTAGCTTACAGAACTGGGCTGCTGATGTAAGAATAGATTCTCTTGAGAGTTTGTTTTTTCTCTGCTGTTTTGAGGCTAGCTGAAAATACCATAAATGGTTTTCCTCAACATTGCAGAGTGGTCTCTGTGCCTGTAAGAAATGTGGGAATCAGTCCATAGGATACTGCATGTTTCTCCTGCAGTTCAGCATCTCACCACAAATCTGGTTTGAATTTATTTCCAACAGATATTTAAATGCCTCTGGTAACAAATCTATTTGTCCATAACCTGACACTATCTTTTCAGAATATATAATGAGGAATCACACCGTAACCTGCCAGTTTATGACAGTGAGGCAAAATGAGATTCTTCACCTCTTTGAGTCCTTCAACTGACCTCCCTACTCTCTGCATCTAGAGTAAGGGACAGAAAGACTGGGTCTGATTGGACCAGCCTGTGCAGCTTGCCCTTATGCACACAGGAGAGCACAGTGGCTGCATGAAGACAGCACATGATTTGGCCTGGGTCCCCTTTCCCACATGACTGGCAGTGTACAATTTGCAAGAGCAATAGAGATCAAGGGAAGAGTTTGTAAAGGACTGAAATGTTTTCCTGGCTTGGTGCCTCCTTTCACACAGTGCTGAAACTGGAGGGGTGATCTAGTCCCAAATCAAACCTTAAAAGGTGCTAACATACAGGACAGCCAGAGGGATAGAAACTTCTCATAGTACACAAGGGAGATAAGCAATTAATGTTCATTAATATTAATAAGAGTTACTGTGCAAATCCTCTGTTTCCTGGACCAAGCAGAAGAAAGTCTAAAACCATAATAAATCTGTCTCAAATTTAGTAATATTTATACCAACTACAGTATAATCACTACAATAACATTGTGGTGCTATAAAACATGTTGAAATACAGTGTTACATCATCGCTGCTATTTGTTGGTATAATTTGAGTACAATAAATTATGGTGCAACCCATGGTGTGGGATTAAAACTCCAGTTTTAAGATGGCATTTTTAGTTTGCATAATGCACATTGTCCAGGACAGTAAGAGTTTTGATCTAAAATGATAAAAAAACGTCATGAGATTTGCTTCATTAAAAAGGTTTTTTTTGTTGGCACCAAATATGAGGGGAAAACATAAAAATCTGAAATTCTCCATAAATTAACTCAATTTTTACCACGTGACTGTCATTTCAAAGTAGCTTAAAAAACAAATGGTAATCATTTCCCATAAAAATCTTAAGTCATGTACAAAAATAAAAAAGCTAATGACTTTGAAAGCCACAAGTTACCTAAAAACTAAAAACAGAATGGATTTTGTTGTTTAAATACTGAAATTAAAATTATTTTCAGACTCCTGAATGAAAATTTTTGCCTTTGATTCTAGTAACAGTAGGTTAGGTCTCTCATGAGTCCTACTACAATGAATAACTTGGAGGAACTAATCCAAAGATGTGCAGGATTCTAATTTATTTTATTTTATTTTTCAACATAAATGAGAGTAGGAACATACAGAAATTCAGATAGAAATTCAGATATCTATAAAGCAATTGCTCAAGTGGAATCTTTCTAAAAATTAATTCAGTACCTACACTGTGTCTTATCTACAGGCCTAGCAGACGCTTTAGTAGTCACGGGAAGTATTTTAAGTGTAAAGGTTTTGAAAAAATGGGTTTTACATTGTTTTCTTCTATGTGTACCTTCCCTTTGAAAAGGTGCTGAATCATTTTGCAGATTAAAACCAAGGGAATAATTTTATCACTGAAGTGATGCACCTTGATCTGCACAAAAGCTAATCCACATCCTCCCTTTATAGGACAACAGCTACAGAAATAATTTCTATTTATTTGTATGAGGTGCTTACAAACACCCAGAAAACCTTCCTACTGGCTGGTCAGGTTACAACATGGAGCAATATGCTCTTGTGCACAGGGCTGCTGAGGACTGGGCCTGGGAATGACCATAAATCCAGCCTGGCTTCCTTCAGTGCAGAGAGCCCACCTCTGTGTGCCAGGCACAGGGCTGAGTCACCTCCAGGTACACGCCAGCCTCTCTGACCCTTCAGTCATGTGGCTTTTTGTGTCCTCTGCAGGGTACCCATCAACCACACCTCTGGGTTCTTTCCTCCATCCAGTTTCCCTTGGACATCATGACCTTAAAGACTAGAGTGGAAGGAGCAAGTGAGAGCTACTGACATGCACACTCAGTATTCACAGGTTAGTGTTCCCTTCCTCAGCAGAAAAGCTACAGCCTCTGTCAGAACACCCTAGCAAGTTGTTGCAGTAATACAACAATGCAAATAGAAATGGGTTCCTTTAAAAAAAACACATATAATTTTTATTTCACAGTTTTGTCAATGAAATCTCAAAATACTACTACTAGCATAGGTGATACAAAATTATTTGAGAGAACTAGTTTTTCTCTTGTGGTTTGTTTTGTGCTTATGAAATTATGTGATTACTGATGATATTCTATAGAATGCATATTACAACAAGAAACATGTAAAAAGACCAAGAGGTTTGTTTTGTCTAAGAGATATATAAGCACTTACCAGAAATATTTACTGATGAAAGGGCACCTAATTTGAAAAATGTGTTTCAGGTGACACTCCCCTCCCAACCCCTCCCAAAACTTGATAAAGAGTTTTCAGCAAAATGTTATTTCTTTGTGATAGATCATTTCATTTTATTTAAAGCCAAGAACTCACTTCTTTGGTTGGTTGTTTCAAAGAGAAACATTCTGTATCACTAATTAATATTTTATGACTTTGCTCTGAAATTACCTTTTTCCTTGCTAATTTGTGCTTAAATTTGGAAAACCCCTTGGCCATTGTTTATTGCCAAGCATGTGTTCAGACCTTATGAAAAAATACAGGGGGTAAAAAAGGAATACTGAACAAACAGGCCGTTTACTTATTGCTAAGCCTGTGCTTAGGTTACGCTGCAATGGGCCTGACTGAGAGTCACGCCAGCAGAAAAGTAACAAACAGTCAATTACAAATGTGAAAGAAATTATTTTATTCATTGGATTGCTCTTACTGAGATTAACATGATAACTTCCCCAAGAAATTCGTTGAGTAGAAATTGCACAACAATTGCACAACAATAAAGAGCAATGAACTGAGCTCAGAAATGGAAATTAATGGAAAACTTCAGTTCAGTTCGTATTTCTAAGCACTTAACAGGAATCCACAAATTTTAAGCTCTTCCTTAATACGCTATTGGTGTGAGTAATTATCCCAAAACTTTGTGCGCACTTTGTTCTTTAATCAACGCTTTGTTCTTTAATTGGCAAGGTCTTAAGCATATAGTATGTCAAATTAAAGTAAAATAATATAATATTTTACTTATTAATGACATGATTATATTGCACCACTATAAAATTGCTTTCAGTCTAATTATGTCTGGGCAGAGATTACTGGTAATTAATATAACAAATAATTTTGACTACAACTAGCAATAATTGCTTTCTTGAAGAATTTTCTAAACCCCTTAAGTAATCTTATTACTTCTACAAGCAGTATTGCAATAGTTCTTTAGCAGTTAGTAATTAACTACTTAGAGAAGTAAGCAATTAAATGCTACACTGAATTCCATAGTTGAAAGAGAACAAGAACAGAGTATATATTTGCTTTCAGAAGTGCTGGTGAATGGCTCCTTTTGGTCACTGGGTCAGAAGCCCCAGAGGCCCTCAGCAAGAGCTCGTCTGCTGTTCAGCAACTGGGAACTCTGCCCAAACGGCTGCTCTGCTCCATCCTAGGAGCCACAGGAACCATTAAGTGATTATGGAAATGAGCACCTAAGTCCCTAAATGCCTAATGTTCCCACAGAAGGCGTCTGCAAAGCTGCAGCATGGGGATAACGCTTCACAGGTAACAAGCTGCCCAAAGCCCCATTGCAGGCAAAAACTCTGGGAACCTGAAGTGAGAGTCTCAAGCAGAAAGAAACCCCCTGTTATTTACAAGGGTAAAAAAGCATATTTCTTTTATTGGTGGCCATTAGTGTGTGTGTGTGTGTACTTATAGGCATGAACTCATTGCTTGATTGCTACATGGGTGTTGGGCAGCTGTGAATAGGAACATTGTTCAAAGGGAAGGTGGTTCAAAGGAATATGCTGTTTCACTGAAAAGATAATCTGTGTTGTGAAATAACTTGGGAACCTCTGATATACTGCATGACCCAGGATATGGCATGTTAAAATACGGATGTGTGAAAGTCTGTCCTTTAAAAGGCCATCTAGTGCCATGTTTTATATAAGTTAATAACTATCTTATCAGTAAATCTCCTTTTTAAAAGATACATGGTCTAAAATTTAAAAGTAAAATTTAATTTCCTGTCCTTACCAAATACTGTGCCTCAGTACCAGGCCCATGCTTCAAGATCCATTTCACTAAGGAATCATTTTAATCTTCTGTACCCTGTGTTATCTCTTTATGTCAGATATTTATACGTGTTTTATGTTTTCTCCTGACCTTATCTTACCACTAATACTGAGATATCAATTGCTGCTGCTGCTACTATTCATGTCTACCCATTCCCTAAAGTCTTAGTGACCTATTAATCAAGGTGGGAGAAGTTTCACAACTCTGAGAAAGAAAGGCTCCTTATAATAGGATTTAAACTTTAGCTATAATAAGAAGAAAACATTTAGAGTAGATGTTATGTGTGACATGAAAGTCTGGAGGACCTACTTAGAGATACCAAGTGCTCATCTGCCAAACAGTGGTAAAAAGAAGAGGCAGCTCAGTGGTCCTGGTCAGAATTTTTCCTGATGAACTTGCTTTCATCATGAACTCAGTAATTTGTCCAAGATTTACAGCAGCATACTAAAGTGTAACCTCTGAGTAAAGTTTATTTTGACCAGATATTCTAGTGACATCATAAGTTTGCATTTGAAAAGGAAAAACTAATTTATTTATTTTTTTCTGCTTTGAGGTGATTGTGTGTTTCAATGTTTTAAAATTTCCTTGAGTCATGTGTGCAGTGGGAACAGCCTAAGTGGAAATTAAACTATTTATTTTGCTCAAAATTATTTATTTTTTTTTTCCTTAAAATTTAAGTTTCTAAGACTTCACTCTTGTTTTCTGGTGTTACTTTGGTACAAGTAAATTGACATTTCAAAAATTATGAATCTCTCTCTGAAATTAAATTTCCAGTACTCTATTAGAAGTAAAAGGCAATAATATGACTTACAAGTTAATTCAACATCTCTGCTAAAGTATCACAAGCTTTTTTCTCCAGCATGTCATCTGGGCATTATCCAGAGATGTTTATAAAGTAAACTAAAAATTTTTCCTTCTTGCTTTTTCTCCAAAACTTCATGCTTATCTGTTTTGTAACACCAATGACTTCAGTGCATGTGGGGACATTTCTTGGAAGGCAAGGTTTATTTTGAGACTTTAACATGATTTTGGGCTCCTAAACTTAACCCATTATTTTGATTGTTATTCTTATTACTAAGCTAAATAAAATCTCAAATAGACCTCGTTTCTCCACAAGCAGTAGATTCAGAAAATAAAAATATTCTTTCCAAACTTCCTATAAATTTTGAGCAAAATACCTAGGATTTGTCAGAATAAGACTTATAATACTCTCTTACTCTGTTGTTCTACTAATGTACTAAGCTAAATATATCCTATACATACTAAAAAAAGTCTGTTCTCAATCTCAGCCTAAAGGTTTAATGCTGAGATACTGTCTCAGATCTTTTTCCTGAGAAAATTATGTCCAAGTCATAACAGGTTAGACTCTAGAAAGTGTTCCTCAAGCTGTTATTTGCAGGCTAAATTTGGTTTAAGAAAAACCTTATTTGGGAACTTATTATTGCATTGCTCATAAAACAACATCCCATGGTTTTATTTCACTAGCTTGTGACATATTCACAGAAATCAGAAAAGGATTAGCTGACTGTAATACCAAACATATTAGAACAATCCCTTTGTATCTGACAGTAAATTGCAAACAGCAGCTCTGATCCTATAAGCTGTGGAGTTCATATTTCAGACGTGCTGAAATATTCAACAGCTTATTAATAGTCAATACTTGTAGTTTCATCTGATATAAAATGCAATATTCTTCCAAACATTCGAAGTTACAGCAAGAGGTCTGTGTAGCTGACAACAGAAATCCTGGAAATTTCAAAGTGACTTTATCATTTAATTAATATACACCAGTAATGAACTAATGAAAATGCTTTGTCCTCCTAGACATGCACATACCAGCATGGATACACCCAAAATGTTGTACACACAGCAATGGGTGGAAGAGGCTCTGAAAAACATGATAGCATCTTTACCTTGTGACTTGTGCAAAAGGCTTCTTCACAGGGTGTAAAAATACCATACAGTTTAAGTAAAGTTGATGCAATTAAATCAGTTGCAATGATTTACAGGATAATTTAATAATCTAGAAGACATATATGTAAAGTTAATAATGTTAAAGTTGTGATGAGAAGTGGCTTCAAATCTAGCATTAGCTCATAGACAGAGATGAACCTGGGTAATGTATTTTCCCTGCAAAAAAAGTTATTACATAAAGAAAGAAATAGTACCCTATTTGGATTTATCCTTCCTTAATTTTTAAGAAAATAGTTGTCACTGTACCAGACAGAGAACAGAACAGAAGGTGCTTTTTTGGAATACCTGCATAAGGTATGTAGAAATTTAACATATTTAATGATTTAGCAGGAAGTTATACAAGTATGTGGAGGATTCTGCTATTTTTTGGAGCATGTGGCTGCCAGTGCACAAGGCTTTACAGGGAGCCCTTGCCAAAAATGGGGAAAGGCACATTCATTTTATTTCTGTTTACACTATCAAAATTTAGTGGTCAAACCCTTCACAAAAGAGCCCTGACAGCCTAGGTTTTGCAGTACTGGGGAACATACAGCTGATAAGCAATATTACAGGCCTCCCTGGTGATACAGCTTTTCTGTGGAGATTCTGCTCTATGTGCATTTGCTGCCTTACAACATCTGCATCTTGCTGCTACTGTGCTGCTGAGTACCAGGTGTTCTGGGCTCAGGTAAAAAGAGGGGGAATTTGCTTTTCAGAGAGAAAAGGTAGATGCTGGTTTTGCAGTCAGAAACTGGGCTATAAATCTGGTGTAATAGTATGCAGGTGGGTTTTGTCTCAATGTGAATGTTAGAAAGCTATACATTGCTCATGTAATGAGTTGCACAAACAATGTAATGTGGAAACTTCTCTTAATAGACATTTATTTATTCATAAATGTCACTGAAACAGGATAGCACAAGCTGTTGAATTATTTTTCCATGCAGCATGTATTACAGCACCTTTACTTCTATTGCTTCATGTAGTTTAGCTAAAAAATGTTTAAAGGCTACTTGAGTAAGAGAAATGCAATGTTAGAAGATGAAAAGAAGTCAAAGTGTGCCCCTGTTTACAGACCTAACACATGGTGAAGCATACCAGGCACCTGTTGCTGTATCTATTTAATATTCATTGTGTTTATTTTATTTTTTAATACCAGAACAAAAAGTGTAGCTTCATTTTAAAATACATCAGAAATTTTCTTCTCACAGTTTAAATGTGAATATTGCAAAGGATGACCTGCAGCGATCTTCACAAGTCCCACATCCTTTCATGTGCTACATTCATGGATAGGTGAATATTTCTTCCTTCTGTGTCCAAAGAGAATTTATTAAGAAATCTATCCTCTGTTTTAAGGTGACGATTCAGGTTCCTACCTTTGTAGAGGAAGGAGATCTCCCCTCCTGAAAATACCCCTTGAGGGAATATTGTGTTCCTCGCATACTGCTAGATCCATTATCATTAGTTAGAGCAGGTAAGCAGATGTGCAGGTTGCATAAATGCAGGGCAACATTTGTAAAGGAAAACAGAGAATAGAATATGCCATTCTTACTAATTTGCACACATGCTAGACTTGTCTAAACACATTAGGTGTAATAGTGTCCCTTCCCAGAGACCTCTGAAGCATACTGTGGTAGACCAGAAGGTCAGGAGAAGGGGTAATTGGCAAAGCAGCTGCCATAGAGCAAATGGCTTAGCTGAAAATTTGTACAAAGGCTTCCTGCTTTTTCTAAAAGCCTTCTACAAACTGTAGCACTTCTTAGCTCCTTGTCAAAATTGCTGGTATTGGGTAAGCTACAAACATCACTCAGATGTGACAAATTTTTTACATCGAGCAGTGGCAAAACATAAGGGCTAGCTCATTGACTGCTGTATTTCTGTTCAATAAAACCATGATTATTTTGAGTAGCTTGTGAGCTAACACTGGGCATCCCATAACACAACAATGTAAAGACCATTCTTTAAATCTCAGTGACATTGGTTAAATCCAGAACAGCTGTGATGCAGTTCCTGGGCTCAGTCAGACCTTGCACTTCTGTCAAAGACACCAATTGAGGTGTTCTAAAAGAGATCAAATCTGGGCAACCACAATAGTTTAAACTGCAAGGGAGTTTGCAGTCCAGAAAGAGTTCTTACATGCCTTCATGTACCGATTTGAAAAGGGAGGTGTTGGTTTTATTTCCAGAATGGAATGTCAGAAATACCTTAGAACTAGAAAGTGAGGGAATTACTTAGTCAGATAGGGTGGGATTAATATTACAAATTCAACCAGTGTCTTGAGTTTGTTTTTCTACATTCAGGACAACCTGTTTGTAATGACATAAAGGCAAAGGATTCTGTAAACATTTGCTTTGGGCACCTGTTGTCCCTTGATCCACACCAGGCACTTGGATTAGATCTATTTCAGCTATTTTATAGGCCAAAATTTCAATGTGTCATAAAGGTCTTGAAATTAACTAGTCTGAGAGTGTGGAATCCTCTAGTCTACAGGGAGAGTCTACACTGGAGAATGCCTGGGAATGCAAAGTCCTGAAATGAATATTCACAGTCCCTAGGATCCATAATCACAGCCTGCAGAGGGTAGGTCCTGTTCACCAAACCACTGGGGAGAGGGACTGCTTAAAAAGTAACTACATGATCAGAAAGTCACCTCAACACAAAGCAGCAGAATTAGTTAAGTTTCACAGACAAAATACTCCTATTGATATGAAGCTAGATCATAAGTCCTACCCCTTGATTGTATGGAATAACTGTGTGTATTTATAGTGTTTGGCTATGAGCCTTGCTTGAAATTGCTACCCAACAGAATAAATTCATGCTAATATGTACTGTGTGTTAGAGTTTAAATGGTTTGTGATCTGAAGTGGGATGTCTTCTGAAGTCTTGGCTTTGTAAAGCAAGTGGGAAGGTAATGCTCCCTCACTGGAATTACCTGTCATTAGGGGAATATTGAGAGGACTCCTCCAGGCCTTTGGTATATGATTACTTTCTGTCAGAACCTTTAAGCTGCTACTTCTACTTGTCTTCTACTTGAGAAAACTAGAGGATATGGAAAACATTGCTAATTGTGTTTGAGTCTCAATCAATGGCTTTCAAATGTTTGGGGAAAATATGTCCTGCAGAAATATGTGTCTCTTCCTTTAACTCTTCAGTCCCACTGATGTATGAGTGATGTTTTTTGCTTCTTTCAGCTGGCAGCAAAAATTTCTGTGACCTGTTTCATCAGTCGTTCCAGTCTCTGGGAGCAGAAAAAGAATCTTCATCATATATGATGTCTACAGCTCCTCGTGCTTGACCCAAGAGCAGCTCAAGAGAAACCAAGTGTTGCTAACCACTACTAGTTGGATAAACCTTAGACCTGGAGAGAGTTGAGATGCTAAGAAACTTCACAAACTAAAGGTATGCAGTTTAATATTCTGAAGAATCATAAAATAATGTTTCAGTCCTGAATTGATGCAATTCACTAAACAGCATTAACATCTTTAAGGTCCCTTCCAACCTTAGCCATTCTATGATCCAATGTTTCTGTGATTTTGTCAGTAAGATGCATTCAGCCTTGAAGTTTCATAGTTTGCCAGCACTGTAGTTTTATTTGTACCTTTTTTTATTTTTTATTTTTTTAAAGTCACCCTTCTGTGTTAAAACACATATAATATATTGCTATTTTATAGTTTCTTTCATGCTTTTATCAAAAGTTTTGCAATATTTGGTATTTTTCCTCAAGTAC
This sequence comes from Chaetura pelagica, assembly GCF_000747805.2. Classification (NCBI taxonomy): domain Eukaryota; kingdom Metazoa; phylum Chordata; class Aves; order Apodiformes; family Apodidae; genus Chaetura; species Chaetura pelagica. The sequence continues at coordinate 700,523 of NW_009953929.1, read as the reverse complement.
CATTTCCTGGGGTAATGTGATTATGTGAGACTCGTGGGCATAGTTTTTAAAAAAAAATAAAAAAAAATTCTTTTAGTTAACAGAATAGCATGAATATGTGATCCAAGTGCATGCTGAAAGCTCGAAAGTCAAAGGCAAGTGAAAAGGAATCAAATTTGATTTTATTTTATTTTTAAAGTTTTTAAAATGTGATGATATTGGAAGGACATAAACATTTGTTTTTCCACACCTGGGACTACCAGTTCTACATAGCTATATTTGGAGTCTTACAGTATATTTATGTAGAAATGGATTTTAGATTAACAGACAGTGTGCTTCCATGTTTGTCTGTTTTCTTAGCTTCCTGTGGAAGAGATCAGTTATTTCCTTTATTTTTTTCAGGGAAATGATGCAATTGCTTTGCTCTTGTAAAACAAACCATTGTAATTTTGAGCTTTTTCCACTAGCAGCAAACTCCTTCTAAATGATGAGTTGCTATAGTGGTAGGCAATAAGCCAAAATTGGCAATTAACAATTTTTGTTTGTTTGTTTCTTTAAATTCATAGGGGTAATAATTGTTAGTATTCGCTAATATTCTCTTCTTGTATTCTTACTTTTCTGCCATTTCAAGGGTATCTGCCTTTTCACAAACTTTTTCCTACCCACGCATAACAAAGACAATTCATGAAAGCAGCAGGAAAATAGCATTCTCCTGAGGATTGAAACTGTAGCCAGTGTATTCAAATAAATGCAGGTATCAGCCAATTCAGCTAGAGCTAAAGTAAATTCAGGATGCAATTCTTCATTAAAAAAAAAAGAAAAAAAGAAAAAAGCAGGTCATCTTAATTTCTTTGTAAAATGCCAAAATATAAACTCAAATTATTTGTGGTTAAAGTTGTTATCTTTATTCCATTCATATATGAAAGTAGCCAAATACTCAGTTTTGTAAGCATGTCAAAAGTGCCAGCTTCGTTCCTAACTTAAACCATCATGGCCATCTGCAATAAAAATCATTATTTCTTTGGTTTCCAGAACCATTGCTAAGCTTGTAGACTAAACATTTAACCATTGCAAGCAGTCCGCAGCTTTATTACTTCTCCTGCCCTTGCAGAGGCATCCTGGATTCAATTTGTCTAAGTACATCAAAGTATTTTAATTTTGAAGTACCCCAAGCATTTTGGAAAGTTTAAAGACTACTTGTCCTCTTAAATATTTGCACGTAAACTAAAATGCGAATTGTCTTGATTTTTTTCTGTTTTAAATGACTGTCACATTTCTGTTCTGAAAAAGCCCCTGAAGCTCAAACGTGTGGTTTCCCTTGCCTTTTTTCTCCCAAGTAATTGTAAGGAAGCCAGTTTCAAGTTACGTGGTCCACTTGGATTCCTAAGAGTCCTCTTAGCTTCTGGGAGTCCCCCCCTCCTATAGACTTCAATGAATTAAACACTTAATAATGCTATCAATTTGTCTCAACTTCTCTCTAAGCATTTGCATTTTTTTTTTAGGTTTGCTTTTGTTTTTGTTTTTTTTTTTCTTTTCCTTTTTTAAATTTTGTTTGTTTTTTGTTTTGTGTTTTGCTTTTTTTAGCATTAGATTGCAAATAAATCCATGGTTAATTAATCCAGCAGGCTAAGATAACACATAGCTGGTTCTAGACTAAAAGTGACATGAATGTCTGAACCAGTTAAACAGTATTCAGCGAGCACAAAACTAAGTGAAATATGGGTATTTAGTCTGCTGAAACAGTCACATCATAATAAATTTGTTTGAGAATACATTAAGTGATTCAAAAGATTTGGAAAATTGTGAAACTAAACATTTGGTAATATGGCAATAATTATTTAACACTTTTAAGTTGTTTTTAAGCTTTGAAACCTACGTGAAATATAGATATATGCATGGCCAAAAGTTTATTTAAGTCATTATATGTAGTATTAAGTCAGTGCCTGGACAGGCTTTCTGATCACACCTTAGTCCATTCAAAACTTCTCTGAAGATATAAAACTGCCATGGTACGAACACATGCTTTTGCAGCCAGGTGCTTGATCTGGATATTATAAACATGTATGTATTCAGCCTTACTTATAAAATCATGAGGCAGGAAAGGCCTTGTCAGGTCAGTTAGTCCATTCCATATGCCCAGGACAAGATCAGCTGTGCCCATGTCACTCCTACCAGGTGCTTGTCAAAACTGTCCTTAAGGAGACATTGGGAGCATCAGAAGGTCACCAGCCTGGCTGTCCCACTGAGTATCTCTCTCTGACGTCTGCAGTTTTTTCTCCTAAGGTGAATTCTCCTAAAATGTAAGACCTGTTATTTTTAGTCCTATTCATTAACAACATACATAACGAGTTATAAACTTCTTTTTCCCAGTATCTTTCTGTTTACTTGGAGACTGTTCTTACATTTCCTGTCATCTCTTTCTTCTTTATTGCCAAGCCCTGCTTGTCCAGACACTATTTGCAGATCATGCTTTACTGGACTTTGTTGCAATTCACTGTTCTGCTCTGCACCTTTTTTTTAGACTCTCTCCACCCAGTCTACCACTTTCTTGAATATAGCACCAAGAAGGAGGAAGGGCACATGGATAAATCCTTAGATTGCACAAACTGACTTCTTGGCTTTTCTCTTTGGCTTATAAGGGATACTATAATAATGAAATATTTATGTAATTATTTGATTGTGTTTATAAAAGAAGAAAAGGACAGGCTATTTAAAACTGCTGTGCCATATTCCCTTCCAGACTGGGAACCTGTATGTCTTCATACTGTTTGAGCCCCACAACATTACTTACCATGAAATTACAAAGTTGTGAGAAGAAAAATGTAGCAAAATGAGTTAAAGGTTGTTTAAGTACAGTCCTTATTTTACTATTTAGGTACAATTTTTCCATTTCAAAACTGCCAATAAACCCCTGGAAATTTTCTTTTTCTTGCTGATCCTCAGTATGAATGGCAGAGAAAACAACTCCACTGTAATAAAAACAGGGGTTTGTTTTCCTTTTTTTAAAATTAAGGCATTGAGTAAAATAAAGGTCATTGTAACAATCCTTGAAAGAACAGAATGAGTGATTTTCCCCCTTTTGCTTTTTTTACTGGTTCTCTATGCAATGTGAAAAATCATTTTTAAGTTTGCCCATCTGTTTTACATAAAACCTTAGCTGACCTTACACAAAGTGAAACAAATGTACAGAAAGCTTTGCTGTTGGGTTCTTGCCAGTAAGACAGGGCAAAACTAAAATAATATGTAACGTTAGATCCTGCTCTGGTGTAAATTAGCCCAGCTCCAGTGGGGACTTAAGTTGATTTATACCAGCAGAGGCTCAGGCTTGCATTTCTTATAAAAGCCAGGCTTGTTAGATCAAGTCCTCCTACCACTGAAATCACCTGAAGTTTTGCTGTTGATTTTTGTGGAAAAAGGATGCTCCCTGAAGGAGCCATGTTTGCCAACATGGCAAACAGTGCACATCCATGTATGCAGCATGCGCTCTTCAGCAAATGGAGGAGAGAGGTTGCAGTGTAAGTAACTGAGATTTGTGGACTTGCAGGTGTGAAGTAAGGCTTGGGCTCTACCCTGATTGTGTACTGCATGTGTAACGGGGAGTTTGAGTGGTGTCTAGCCAAGCTGAGGAGCTGACTTCATGTCAAACTTAAAGCAGAGAGATTCCCAGCACGCAGAGGTGAGTCTCATGTCCTGCTGCTTTTCTGCTGTTGGCCTGACATCTCTTATGCAGCGTTATCTTATGGACCACAAGTGAATCCTGAGGAAAGGAGGTTGTGCCATGTATGGAACTAGGTGCGGCAGATGGAAGCACAGAACACCAGGAGAAAGAGACCATCTTTAAATCCTCACACATAGGATTAGTGTGCACCTCAATAACCCCTTCTGTCTGAGGGGTGAAATATGCCCATTATATCAACACTCCAATCTAATATGATTAATGAGTGTAAAGTAAGGTTCAAGCTTTTAATTAAAAAGGCAATCATAAGTTACTGAACAGTGAAGGTCTAGTTGTGTTTCTCAGAAGTAGGTTATTTAAGAGAATGAGATGCCCCAAAGAGGCAGTGGGCCAAAAATCTCTCCTGACTTATTTGTAGACAGGTATTGACTTGGATTTATAACAGAGAGCAGAACTAGATGTATATAGGAATGAGTACATATATATGTGCATTACAGTGTGCACACATGGTCATGCCTACGTTTAGAGATTGCCTGAAATTGCCCTTAATAGCCAATGTTTTCCCAGTTGCTTGTTAATTTGCTGTACTTCTTTGAGAGGAAATTCTTCTTGTAGGATATCTGACATACTTTTAAATCTTTTCTTTTGTGCAAAAAAACCCCCAACAAACCTAAGAAATATTATTTTGACATAGTCAAGAAAGATTTTCAGGAAAAACTCTCTGCAGACTACAGACTTGTAAGTGACATTCAACATTTGAATTGGAAGTGGTTGCTGTGTATTTACCAGGGTTCTCCTTTCCTCTTTCTTATTTTAAATAGTCCAAATTTAACCATGCCAAAGATTTCAGTTCACCCATATCAAGTAAAGACTTGACAGAGGTCAACGTATTCTGTAATTTTATCACTTTATGTTTCAATTAACTTAAAATTAAATTTACACTGTAGCTTATTCCATAAGCTTTTCTCTGGCCTCTGAACACAGGAAAATGTCTTTCTTTGCAATGATGGAATAAGATGAAATATTTGCAATGAATGGCCAGTTCTCTTTTGGAAAAAAATAAAATAAATCTGATTTTAATAACCTACATTCTTAAACTAATTAATTCTAATACATTCTTAAGCATAATTAATATACCCTGAGACATATGAATATAGTACAGGCAATAATTGTTGTACCTGTATCAATAGTCCATCACGCGTATAGTCTTGTTGACTAAGGATGGCAAGAAATGTGAAAGAAAGATGAGCAAAACACCCAAACAAAAAAGCAGAGCAGTCAGACCCCTGAAGCAACAGTTTTGGTGGCAATTAGTTGTTCTTTTCTCTGTGGAGATGGAGGGTTTATATTCCTATCCATTTCAATTCTATCTAAAGGACTATATTTGCCATTAAGAGGGAAAACAACTGACATATAATGCCTTCCATCTATTTTATTTAGAAAGATAAGATCTGTCTGTAAATGACTCTCAAAGCTGAATGGAATGGTTGGCTTGTTTTTTCTTTTGTGCTATTATGGTGCTAATTAAAGTGGAGCAATGTCCCTAATTTTCATATTCAAAACATTGAAGCAATCAGAAAACAGTGGGCTGGAGGAGGGGAGAATTCATGACAAGATTAAGAGTTTAAATCACTTATTTCCATTTAGGACAGTTTTTCATACATGAACACACTTTTCCAGATAGGTTTCTGTCAAGAAAAATAATTACTTATCTAGAAAAAAGTCACATATGGTACAAGCAATGAATATAAGGAGGGAGATAATGCAAAGTATTTCTGTCACCTACCAGACTGTGGGAGCTTTATCTGACCATGTTATGTTTGATCATCTGCTTCAGCAAAAGGCTGAACCATCCTCAGCTCTGGCTGGCTGAAATCTTTCTGAGTGGCTCTTATACCTCTGCCTCAGCAGCTTGTCCTATATTTTTCTCTTGTGCTCCAGAGCAGTGTTGTGGTTTCGTGTGACAGACAAAAACCAGAAAATTAACAGTTCCAGCACTGCTCTCTAACAACCTTTAAGTATTTGGTACTATTTATCTTGAGCTATTATTTTCTCTCTGTTGGGTTGTTTTTGCTGTTTGGGGTTTTTTTATGTGCATGGTTTTTTTGATATTTTTGGTTGGTTGGTTTTTGCTGTTGTTGTTTTTCAGAAAAATAATAATTAACCAGATTAATAAATTGTATTTCTAAGTTATTACAGAGGAACAGGCTTGGTTATGGCACTTCAGGAAATACCACTTGGAGGATGCTTGTTCCTCTCTTGGCCCACTTCAACTCTCTGCAAGGAGCATTTAACTGACCCTTATGAAAATAATTTTGCACCCTGTTCTGGGGTTTTGGAGTTTTTTTTATGGAGAAGAGAAAGATCTCATCACCTCCACACTCTTTTTCTTCTTTGCTTCCAACTTACTAGTGCGCTACAAGAACAACAACATACTGGAATTTCAAAGCCAATCTTAGCTTGATCAGCTGTGGCAGGTAAAGTTCTTCCTTTTTCCACTTCTTCCTTGACAACCAACCTGGAAAAACAGCTAAGCATCCCTTGTTTAGTACATCTTTATCAGACTATCTCTAGGCTCTGTCAGTAGGTATTCATGGTGACTCCTGTTTCAAAGTCTTTGGAATATGTTGTATCATCCGTTTCATTACTGCTGTCCTAGTTCTTCTGGTTAATCTACTTTGTTTAATCAATTGAATCTTCCTATAAATATATGAGTGATCAAATTCTTAGGAAGGATTGTTCCAAATCGGAAGATCTTCTAGCAGGTATCAAAATAGAGAGACATTTCAAACAAGTGAAGAATACTGCACTGAATCAGATTCATGCACACATTCTGTCACTGGATGAAACATTATTTAGTGGCAGACATTTTGTATTGGTTCTCAGGTAAAGGTAATTCCCAAATCTGCTCACTGGCTGACTGTGAGTAAATATTTAAGGTCATTTACATTAAAAAACAAAGCCAATTCATGGCAATAGTTTTCTTGTTATTTTTTGTTTATGATACTGACCTGAGAATTCTCACGAAGTTTGTTCATAACTGCAGGAATTACAGCTTTCATGTACTAGAAAATAACACTAAGGTAGAACTTAACCTTGAAGAAATATTTATATAAGGTTTTCTTGATAGGAACAACAAACAGAGCATGTGAGGACTGGACTTTGCCATAGATTTTCTTCATGGTCATTGACAAATTCTGTTCCTTCTAGTACATGTGTGGCCACTTAGGGCTGGGATCCTGAATCCTTTAGAATACTTCACCTCCAGTCACTGCCCTTCTCCCTTCCACTGGAAAGTGTTAATGGTCCCTCTCTCTCACCTTTACATTTTCTTTTTTTGCTTACTGGCACTGTGAGATCTTCAGGGAAGAGCTTGTTTTATAGCTGGTGTGTGCAGAGCTCACAGTCCCAGACAGCCCTGCTCTCAGCTATAAAATTTAGGTCTACTGAAATACAGACAATAAAGAGCTGAGTGCTGAAGTATGCAGATGAGTTGAATGTCTGTGGTCTCTGCAGGTCTCTCCCTATGAGGCAGGTAATCTGACTAAAGATAAAATAACAGAAAAATCAGGAAGCTAGTGTAAATGAAAGATTTTTCTATTTGTTTTGCCAAGATTTGCTTAAATTGCAAGTTGCAGTGCTTTGAAAGGATGCTGAGATGGAGCAAGATGGTATTTTTTAAGTGCTGTAGGGCATTCTTTCAACCAGTTAAGGAGAAAGCACTCCATATTCTAAAAAAAATACTGTATCCATTCTTGTAATGCAGGTTCATTAGGCATCAGATTGATTTATTGTATTGTTTCTTTTATAAATTATTTTCATTATGTTTTATCACAGTACATGACTACTGCCCTAAGGGAATATGCAGGAATGAACTGAATGGCAAGCGTAATAAGCTGCTTTAATTAAAATAGTGTAATGCATATTTCAGTGCTATTAACAAAAACAAAATTGATTTTGTTTTCTGGGTAATGGAATATATTAAAGCCCAGGTGTTGTGCCTCTGTTGTTTAACCCTCTGAGTTCAGCTTCCCTTGACGCTTTGAGCAAGAAATTTATTAGTTTTCAAGAATTTCCAAAGGGGAATTTTATTTTCTGCCAGTGATATTTTCTTCTTTCTTACCCCTCATCTAGTCCCTAGTGCTGTGTGCACTGGTACTGAGGAAAGGGAAAGCACCAACATGAATTTCAGTATTGAAAACTCCTAATCCTTTCCAATGTCTTCAAGTGAGCTCCAGACAGCGAGGACACTGATCCATGATAAAGAAAAGCCCATTATTCCTCTGCACTTCTTAACCTGATGTTCTATGGAGACAGCAGTAGTCTGCCACCATGATTCCATTAGTTAATGAACACTTCAGGAATTTGTTCATCATAAGAAAGACCCTTTAAAATTACAGTCAATCAATGACACCTGCTCTTCTAAGTGGCTTCCTTCTCTCCTTTTTCTCTTGATTTATGTCAGCTATGAGTCTTTTTTATTTCCTTTACCCTCCAGATACTGAAAGTTCACCTTTTATCAAGAACATGCATTATACTAGTGGCATGAGAGACATGGTCAAAATCAGGTTAATGATTTCTGAGTAGAGCAGTTTAATGAAACCAACTGACCAACCCATAAAAATACACAGATTCAGGGAGCTGGGCTACCTGACCCATCTGTCCATGAAAAGATCCATTTTGTCTAGTGTTTGTCACCTGCCATGCCCTAAATACCAGAGCCTCATTCCTATTCAGAAGAGATTCTCTGCAGCTCTCACCAGATCTGGGGTGTGTATTGCTTATAGCAGACATTCAGGGGATGTGGAAGATCTTATTCCCATTTTATGGGGTGAAAGATGGTGGTTTTCCACGTAAAGAATAAAATTCCTATTGACAGCAAAAGGATGTAAGTCACCATTTTTTAAAGTCTGCCCTATTTCCCAGGCACATGTGACTTGCCAAAAGGGATTGGTATTGTGAAATTAAGAAATGGTAAGGGAAAAAAAAAATCAAAAAAATCCAGCCATACTGAAGTAGCATCAACTGTGGTAAGTCTGTCTGGGTTATATATAATTTAGAAATAAATCAAATGGCTGAACTGAAATAAAAGTCAGAAATTCAAAGTAAGAAAAAGCCAGACTGCACAAAAACAGTCACTGTTGATCCACCCAGTTACTCTGGGGATCCTCAGGCAACACTAATCATCAGGGAAGTCTGCAGACATTCTCTATAAATCCTATACTCCTTAAAATAAAATACACGTATCTTATTCTCCCTATCAAAGATCTGTTCAAACTCATTTACTCAACAAGAGCCTTTTAAAAATGATTGTCCTGCTTTTCTAACAGAAGAATAGGCCATAATGAAACTGGTGAGTCATCAGTCCACTGGGTTTCATAGGAAATCCCTTATTACTACCTGCTGTAGATCTTTGACTCATTTCCCATAGAAGAGTTGCAGCTACAGATTGATTCCAAATAGTTCCCATAAAAGAATAGACCAGTGAACTGGTTTTACATAAATTTCAGTCTTTATAGTTTCTATTCTGTTGCAATTAATGAGTTCTGGCTGAATCCCCAGTTACTTCTGGGTTGTGATTTATAAAGCACAAGTCTAGATCCAGACTTTTTGAAAATTATTTCCCACATTTTAATGTTGTTATCTTACTTCTTCCAGTGCGTCTTGCTATGGTTCTTCTTCCTGGAACTGGTCACCTTTAATCAGTTACAAAATATGTTTAATTATTCACAGGAATGTACTGAACTGTACTGAAAAGTATTTAAATATTACAACATGAAAAATTGTATGTTGGCTATTTTTCTATTTGGGTAAATGGTTATTAACTATTTAACTTTCCATTATTGAATTTAAGAAAGACAGTAAAGCAATAACATTCTAGTATCAGCATACAATAGAGTGTAAGTATCAGCATTAGACAGACAAAAATTATTGCTTGCTTATTTACTGTATACAATTTTCAGAGAGAAGATTTGTAAAAGGCAAGGGAAATCCTATCACTTAATTTCAATTTAGTGAATATAATATAAAAAAAATAAAATAGAGAAGGTATTCTGAAGTATGCCCAAATATTACAAATATGTCAGCAGTTTTAAAAGTATTTCAAGTGTTGCTCTAAATAAGCTCTAGTGATCAAATAATTATAAATGAGCTGTTCTAATTTAAGTAGATTAAAAATGTTTCAGAATAATAAAAAGTATATTTTAATAGATAAGAATATTTTTCTAGAGCCAGGATGAAGACACTTAATCTTTGGCAGAAGAAACAGGTCTTGATTATTCATGACCAAACATGATTTGTATTGTCATTTAGATTGTGGTATTTGTGTTCAATGCAAATACTCTGTAATTACAGTATAAGGCCCAAATTTTAAAGCAATTACTTATAAAGTATGTGTTCTTACTGTGCAAAAATGATGCAAGTAAAAAAGGAATGAAGAGAGTTGCATGAAAAAAGTTTTGAATTAATAAAAATCTAAACAGTGAGTAACTGCCAGGGATAATGCACTACATTTACAAAATGCAGGGTTAAAGACAGTTTTTATTTAGAGTTTAACATTTCACTGCAGTTTTGCAGTAAAATATAAGGGCCTTTTTATTTAAGAAATAACATAAAATAGTTTAACTGAAATATGTGATCTGGGAGCTAAACTTTTGCACTTTTTTTTAAGCAACCCATGTTTGAGAAATACAAAAGATAATTCAGTTTGTTCAGAAACACACTCAAACCTTTCTGGGTCAAATCTTCACTTTCGTCAGGGAACATTCCCATTGATGTCAACCTTTAATGCTTTCTCTTCTCAGCTGTCCAGCTCTGGTGTATTCTATGAGAAAAGAAGTCCTCAGATGTCTGTCTGCAGTGTGTTCTATGAAAAATTTCTTCAAGGAATAAAAATGGAAGCAAATTTACTGAGCATCCCAGGTTGCTTTAGCAGGCTCACAGCTTCTGTCACCACTGAAAAGGAATTAGAATTTGCTCCGAAGCAGCAGCCAGCCTTTCATGTTATGCTTCACCAGAAGTAAGTCTTAGAACAAAACTTCATATTTACCTTAGATTTTTTTATTTGAAATGTTCCACTCTTGCCTTTTATCTTCTGTTTGCGTTTTTAGGTGTCAATCTTGAAAAACATCTGTTTGCAAAGTTCATATAATAGTGCTGCTGCTAGTCACACAGTCACCCAGCAGGGCAGTGGACAATGGCCAACAGACAGGATATGCTATTAGGTGTGTGCTCAAATCTTTGCAGTCTCTTTAGACAGTAGAGTCTTTGAGATGCAGATAATGTAAAAAAAAATGCGTGTATCTGCACAGGTTGTTCAGTGCCCAGCCCAACAAGCACCACTCCTTTTAGAATCATTAACTGTTATCACAATACATTATGTTTTCATTACAAAGACGTGTAATCAAGGATTAATAATGTGGTCATTATGGTTTCTCCTACTAGATGAGCCATATTTTCTACTATTCTGTGCCATTACTGAACCTTGGCTTGCCTGCCTTTCTGTCAGCCAGCCTTGCTTCTCTGAAGTCAAAATGAGCTGGCAAACAGCAAGTATCTGCTGCTCTCAGACAAGCTACTAATGTAACTTAATTTTCCATAAATAGCATCTGCATCGTCTTAAGTTCAGCTATTTCTGTCTGCTAATAAGTCATGCGTACTGACTGGTTCATATATAGCTTCTCTGAAGTCAAATTCACTCCAGCTAAATATGATTTTGAAAGTTGAGGTTTATGCAGTAGTTTTGGCTCTGAACCAGAGCTAAAACTGGACAGCTGGAACAAGAACTGATCTTGCAGTATATTCACATGTAACTTTTGTGAAAACTTAGATTTGTCTCTATTGAATGCACACAGAACCAAAAAATAACCTCTCTTTCAGAGAAATAAATAAAAAAATACTGATTTTTTTATTAGCCTTCTCAGTCAAGAAAATTCTTCCCCTCCCTGTCTTTTTTTTTTTTTTTTTTAGGAGAGTGAATTCCAATCTTGTCCAAAACATTATGGATCCAACTGTCATTAAATTAGAGCATTAAAATAAATTTACAGAATATTTTGAAAGTCCAGTGAAGCTGTGGACATTAGTGTTGTGGTACTTCTGAAATTAGGCCACAGCTGGATCATAAGTCCTTATATTACATTTTGCCAGTAAGACTGATTTTAAATCTTAGACTGCGAGTCTAGAAAAGACTTGCAGTGTTTATCTCCTCCATCTCTAAGCTGAAATCAGGATTAACCCAATGAATATCATTTCTGACACACTTGCTTACCTTTTTTTAAAGCAATGATAGTCCCATGACCTTTTAACTGTAGTGCAGGATCTGTTAGCCTTTCAGATGAAACATTTTCCTAGGCTACCCTGCATCATGTATATTGAAGTGTTCACTATTACTTTTTATCCCATTCGCAGTACAGAGAATAATGCCCATTATCTTCTCCTCTGAAGCAAACTGCTATGTAAGTATGTGAACTTTTTTTAGACAAGCCCAATTCTTTCTCTCTTGCAGCTATTCATATTCTTTACTTTACTTTGAAATCTCTTTCCTTGCTTCACATTTCCTTTTAATCCTCCAAGGTATCTTGTGCTCTCTGTCAAGAAATCAGAATCAGCCCAGAGCTTTTATGACAACACCTTTGCAACCATCCATTTTATATCTGTTTGGGTTTTAAGTTCATGTCTTAAAATAAAGGATGTAAAGCAAAAGTAATAAAAATTAAAATTATTCATTACTTTCCTCCTCAAACAATTAATGTACAAGGTACATTCTTTTTTGAGGCAAAGAATAATTCTAACAATATCTTAATCTCTCTCACCTTTCATGATTGTTGTGAGACTTTTACCCCTATTTCGGGCTTTTTACCAATAAAAATACTTGAAGAAGTATAAAGCCCAGATAAAACAGGTAAACAAAAGTATTTTTGAGAAACAAAATGAAAACACTCATATGACACAGGTCTCCTTGCAGTCACCTCAGGAAATGTGAGATTCAGGCTACTTTTCTGAATGGTGGTGTGACCAATACTCCCCTCAAGACCAGAAGCAGTCAGGGAAGAAAAGGTATGTAAATCTGTTCACTCCTCATTATCTTGGCTATTAGTTCTCTCCCTGCTTTTAAGAAATACAGTCCAACATCTCAGCTAGGGTATTCAAATATGTAAGAGAAAAAATTAAATTGTTCAGCTTAACAAAGATGACCCACAAGGCTGATTCTTCATCCAGTCTAAAAATGTCTATGGAAATACATCATTCATTTAAACTAGTATTTAGTAGATTAAATTAAATTCTTAAATTAAATTAAATTCTTAGTAGGTATAGAAAGAATTATTTATTTGTTCATACATTGAGAATAATGCTATCTGTTTTATCTGACTGCATTCTCACAAAAGGCTATTTTCACTGTCCTTAATTTGGAAAGTAAAGAAAGATTTAGGGTTTTTGTTGTGGCTTTGGTTTTATTTTTTTCTACAAAGTATATATATTTTTTGAGTTTTAGTGGAACAAGTAACTATTCCATGACTGAAGTCAGGAGGTTTTTAAAAATGGAAAGGTATGTCTTTGTAATGTATTATCTAAAGGTTTAGAAAATTGATTCAATTTAATTGAAATGACAGAAAGCAAATCTGTCCACATATCTGCGCTCTAGTGCTTCTCTGAGTCATGAAACTCCTGAGCTATAAGGAAAAGTTACAAATGAGACACAAAGAAAAGAAAAAAATCTAGTAATTCTTTAGAGGCACAAATTCAAATTTTATTTCCAGATAAAATATGATTCATTGCAGGCAAATTACCAGCTATCATAATAAATCATGATTATCTATATTGCGGCCAATCATAGGGAAGTAGCACAGGGAGAGAGCTGTGCTTGAGATTACACCCCCTCCTATATTTAATGTACAAATATATGAAAACAGTTACACAGTAATAATATATAAAATATTAAATGTAAACCAGTAATACCTAATCCAAGATAAGATACCAGACATGTGAAGGAAGCTGATGAACTGGTAAATACCTCTATCTACAGCTAATGCCCATTTATCTGGCAGCCTGACACAAACTGAAATTGCTCCTTGCTTTGTTATATCATTTCTCTCGGTTTGACCTTCAGCAGATTAACACCACATAACTCTAAAAAAGCTGAAGTTATGTAAAGAGAGGTTGTAAGTGTGCATTAGAGAAAAACATTATCCTGTACATGGATTAAAAGCAATAGATTGCACTCCAGTGTATATGACATGATATTTTATTACTTCTTGCAGGGCTGGAATGTTCACAGATTTTAATCCTTTTGTTTTGGACCCTATCATTACAAAGAATATGCATTTCATCTGAGATAGCCACGTTTGTTCTAATTCACTTTCAGTACTGGGCAAGTTAGAAAGAAGTAATTAGAAGCCAAAACGTCCCAGTCTTAGACTATCTCACCCATGTTCAAAATCAGAACCCTCTTAGAAAGGAGAAAAGTGCAGTGGAAATTACTTTCCTGAACTGTGATGTTCATTTTGGTTTCAGTTTTAAGTTGGTTTGTACTTATATAAGTAAACAAGTTCATTTACAGAAAGACAAGGACTGCAGTGCTGGCTTGAGGATACAGAAGTCCTACAGCTAGATGGGAATTCTTCTGCCTTCCCCACTCCTCTGCATATTTGAGAATAAGGGTCTCGGTACTGCCTGGAATGGTATGGAAACTGGTAGCTTTCATCTCTAAAATCCTGAGCTTGAAGACTGAATTTTCAGTTTCTTGCTTGAATGAAAATTGAATTCCCCTACAAGCTTATTGTAATACTGTAAACAGAGTATTTATACTAAGACTCAGAATAGCTACTGAATTGTTTTATATAGTGGTAGAAAAAAAAAAGAAAAAATAAAAAAGGAGGTAAACTGTATTCAAAGCACATAAAACACAATTAGAGGTGCAGTTTAGCCTTGAGGAACATGCTCAACGAGACATCAATTAATCAGCTTCAGACAGGTTCCACTAAGGGCTGTATTACACTCAGTCTTGAGCAGTGTTGCTCTTCAAGACAGATAATTAAAGAATTAAGTCATAATATGTATTTGCCTGCTCAATCTGACGCTTCTGGTATTGTGTTACTGCCACGTCCATTTCTATCCTAAGTATATCAGCCAATTTGTCTTTCACTTCTCCAGTGATAAGTAGGTGAATTAATGATCATGGAGTACATATAAATGTAACATTGTAGAAACAGTTTCTAGGACTTGAAAGAAGCAGTCATAGCCTAAACTGCTATATACAGTCTATACTAAAACTGCAATGATCCAGGTAAGGATTCTGGTCTTTGCTTGCAAATGTCTCTCTTCCTCATGTGACCAGGTTGGAGCTGCTGTGCAGGTTCAAGCACTGCTAAAAGGCATATGAAGATAGAAAACTACTGTGTTCACTTTTCAAATTAAGCAAAATAAAAGTAGAAAGAGGCAACAGCTTTTGCATCAATACCGATATTTGTTGCATGCAAATTTCATGTCAGGAAAAAGAGTACCTGAATGAGCAGGTCATCCTTATATCTGATCTCTATATTGTGCTGTGAACAAATATAAGGCATCAGAATAAACAAAATCCAAAAGAAGCAGGATGAAAACAATATCATTTCACCTAAACCCAAAAGCAAACCAACCAAAAAACATGGTTAGACAGACATGACTAACTGAAACTTTAAATTCCATTTAGGAATGCATTTTAATAAGTGGCAATGCAGGAACATATGGACTATGCTGACTGTGCAGAAGTGTCACCTGTAAGTACAGATAACTGTAAGCACTGTGCTATCACTTCCTGTTAATTTAACAAGATCCTACCGCAAAAAAATGTATAAGCAGTTTTCTTGGTATTAACCCCAGCAAAAATTGAGAAGAAACGTAATTTTCATGCAAGTGTTTAGCAAGTGGTCATCTGTATTGAACTAAAGGTGCTTGACTCAGGTCTCTGTGTTATACTCACTATCTTTTCTAATAAACAGTCCAGAAGTAACATTCATGGAAAACAGCACCCAAGGAGTCCCTAACTGGCACAGAAATCTGGAAGGCACCTCAACCTTTTCCACTGGGACAAGGATGCAATGTGGAAAGCACGAAGAGCGAAGCATGAAGGTGAGCTCTAGCTTTCAACACTGCTCTGAAGCCTGCTGGGGGATATGAATGGTTTGTTGAAACTGGATGATAGGATAGCATGGTCCTGGTTTTATTTGTTTGTGAAATAAAATAATGGTAGGACTCAGGGCTGAAACGTTACCCATAGTTGAAAATAGAGGGTGGTGGAATATCTAGAATTTCCTTCAATGGAACTCTTCAGATCTAAGATCACATATTTAGAATTTGTAGTTTTGTCTGGGGTCTCTCATTTTGTTAGTAATATGTTTAACAAGCCAATCTCCTCATAGTTTCCTTCAGTTAGAAATTTTCCATGGCCTTCAGAGGAGGCCAGAACAGTGAGTTTAAAGGAAGTAACTACCTGCCAACATGCTGCATGTGAATGATCTTGTCTAAAAAGAGATGGAAAAGGATAATTTGATTTCTGAAATTCAAGTCTGAATGAAATTAACAATGAATCACCACTTAATGTGGTAGGGTGGCATCCAAAACCCAATCACATTAACACTGAAGATCCCTCTTTCCACCAGGTACCTCCCTATTCATTTTGTCACATAACATGCTAATGAAGAGCATATGATCTGATAGGAGAAAGACTAAATATTTTTAAGACACATCTTTTAACTGCAAAACTTTTGAGCATGTGTCTAGCTTCCATGACAGTGTATTTGTATGTTCACTGGTCAACAAAACCTGTCAGGAAGAGCTGCTGACACAAGAGAGCCTTTCCTGTTTCTTTCTGAATTCAGGGGTTGCCCTTGAGAATGCTTGTGAGCATGGCTGTCACCTGAGAAATACATTCTGGATAGCATCACAAATTGATCAACCTTCTTGTTTTTCAACCTAGATAAGGAAGATCCAGGTGAAGCCATTCATGTCAAGTCTTTGCTGGTAGATGTGATCAGAGCTGTCATGTTTGACTGTCATTTATTTTGTTGTGTAGAATTTCCTCATGTATCAAGCATTCTTAAGAAACTCAGGGTATAACCTGGGGATACATCAATGGATTTTTTCCAAGTGAACAGAGAGGGTCAACCTACAAACTGCAAAAAGTTACCTTCATCTAAGATACTGTTTCACTGGGAAAACCAATGAGAAATATAAAAACTCTCACTGGCAGCTGACAAGTGTTTATAATAAACATTTCTAGTGAAGCCAGGATGATAAAGAACCAAAACCTCTGAAAAGATAATAGATTATTTCAAGCCTAAATCACTCTAACTGTTTAAGAGAGGAGACAGAATTTCAAAACACAGATGAGACAGTAGGGAGGGAACAAATGTTGGGCCAATGAATGGCATGATGGAAAATAAAAACAAGGGCAACATTTAAAAGAGGAACACCACATGACAAATACTTTCTGAGGTGATAAGGAACAGGCCCAGACTTCCAAATTTTCCTCTGCACTGTAAGATTTGGAGGGAGGTGTAAGTGAAAAGTTCTTGAGAAGTCTTGCTTGGAGGCATCTTAAAGCTCTAATTCAAGGTCAACACTGAAATGCTGTATCAGAATCAGGAATGCCTGAGGACAAGGAACACACAGGACTTTGAAAACCAGAATACAAAGTAAAATCGTGTATGCTTCTTAATGGGATCCTATTAAGAAGGCAGACCTCAGAGAAATTTCCCATGTGAATTATGTGTGTTTTGTCATAAGCAGATAAACTGAGATATTTTGAAAAATGAGTGACAAGACCTATGTCCTGAACCAGCCATCACTGCTATATACAAGTGATTATGTAGGTTCTGCACTTGAAAAGTTCTAAGTACTTACAACTGATTTCACTAAAGTACAGCTGTAATTCCTCTTAAGGCTGTTAGTTAATGAATTAGAATGATTTGCTGTTCCAAATCCTAGGTACTCTAGGCTTTATTTGGCACTTCGTTATTAAGGATAAAATTTTTCCAGAGTGTATTGTGGATTTGCCTTCTGATAAACACATAGCAAAGGCTGCTGATCTTTTTAATGTATGCTTACAATTTTTAACCTTTAAAATAAATTCTTTAATTTAAGGAATAAAATTAATAAAACCATATAAGATTATAGAATAAAATTAACAAACAAACAAAAGAAAATAAAAAAAAACACTGCATTTTTTTGTCTAAGTCTGGCCAGGATTTTCTTTCTGAAAAACATAAAAAATCTTATCCAAAAAAATCACTGACTAAATTCTGAATCTTCCTCAGGAGCACAATTCATCAAGGCTCTGTCTGAAGTCAGTGGAGAAAGAGTGGTACCTCGAGAGTGCTCTTCAACTTGCTGAAGATGAGTATCTCTTTCCAGTGATTATAGAGACACCATGATAAAGGTACATGTCTGATAAATATTTTTCCATTATGGGTTTCTTTTAGTTGCCCAACAGATATCTAAGCCACTTGAGATGCTGAAGGGCATCCCATCTGCCCCACTGCTGCTGCTCCAGATGCCAAGATTTCCGCTATGCCTTGTACTGTATCTGCCAGATACAGATCTTACAGTTGTCCTTGACACCCCCATAACATACCTCAAATGGCATTTAATACTTGTGTTTAGGGAAATGATTCAAAGGTTGGCTATCTAAAGTGAGCTGAGGTTAATTTCTGTTTTTGAGAACATGTTCAGAAAATTTTACCCTTAATGTGGGACTGACATAAACAATTTGGTTTCATTTTCACACCTCCTTAACCTGTAACTCTGCTTAGGAGACATTCCTAACTCTGCCATCATTACATCTGTGGACAGAAAGTGTCTGTGCCTTGGCGTCACCCATGTGCAGTGGAGACAATATACCTTCTTCTTTCTCTCATTTTATGTTGCTTATTTTGGTAATAAGCTCTTTGGAGCGAAAATTGCCTTTTATGTTCATTTTCCACGTGCTTCTTAGTAGATGAAGGCCCTACTCTTGCTTAAAATAATGAGTGTAATATTGCTAGACCTATTAATATAAAACTGGAAAAAATGTCTTTAATGAATTTAAAAAGAATATGGGCTTTTTTTTAAAAAAAAAATTTTTTATTAGCCTTCTGCCCCACACAGTTTTATAGAAGTAGTGGTGGTTTTGGCAAGCCCAGTTCTAGTTATCCCGACTTAATCACAGGAAGATATTTACAGGGAAATTGTGTTTAAATACTATCTATCCTGCTATTGTCTGGATGGGAAGAAAATAATATTATTTCTGTTAATTAGTATGCAAAACACTTCAATAATTATATATTTCACAATTTTTGTTAAGAATATAAACACAGATAAAAAGACTGATGGGTACCTAACTACTTGTTTAAAGTTAAGGAAAACTGAGACTCTTTTTCACACATCATATTCAAAATCACTGATACAAAGAAAGGCTTTCCATTGATTTCATCAGCCTCTGAACCATGTTCTCAAAGCAAGAATAAGAAAGAAGAGAAAAACTGAAACTGAATCACTTATGTCTTAAAGTTACTGAAGGCTATAATCACAGGTGCACACAGAGGTGCATTTTAGAGAATGGAGACACCTACCTGAATATTTATGCATCTGTTGCTCTGTTTCAAAAAAATCTGAGCCTTTTTAGCCCAGTGTCATGGGGTTTCCTTAAGACTCAAATACCCAAGGAAATATAAAGTGGGATCAAATCTCAGTCACTCAGGCAGTTTGGCAAATGTTCAGTGCTTGTTCCTCTCACTGGAGTGAGGGCCAAGCCTGGCTGGGCAATTCTAGGTTCTAGGTCCCATGGCCCTCTGGCCTCTTGCTGCCCACCTGGACAGGGTACTGGCTCAAAGCTGCCCACATCCTGAGGCATAATATTACTTGCTGAGCTCAACACCATTTCCTGATTTTCAGTAGAGGCTCCTGTATTCTGTTCATGCTTGGGTTTTGAAATCTAATTTGCTATATAGCACAAGTCTCATTGACTATTGTAACACAAGCCTGGTATCTAAGTAAATGAAATGAATATAATTTCTAATGTGCAGCAAAATATTTACAGGAAATGTGAATTGTTTTCTTTATTGTTGCTACTATGCTATTCCAGACATTTAGCAGACACTAATTTTAATTAGGAGGATATTATTCAGGGCTAATAAAATACATTAATAGTAATATTTTTCTGTTATTAAGAAAAAGTATAAACTGCATTTGAACACCCTTTTTCCTTTCAGATGTGCTCTTAAGCTACAATTTGGTGCCACCTTGATTAATAACTCAGTGTTTTCAATTTCATTTAATTTCTCCATTTTTGCACAGAATAGTCAGCCCTCTTATTCAGAAAAATGAACTAATTTGAAAGAGTAAGAAGTAATTTTAGACAAATGCTTCTACAAGATCATTTCATAGACTTGTGCATGCCCTATTTCTAATGACTTAACAATCACATGAACTTTTTCCTGGCTCCATTGCATTGCTTGACAGGCTGATATGATGATACAGAGATGTTCTTCATCTAAACCATAGTCCAGCAAAGCAGTTAAGCATATGGATACCTTAAACATATCTATACTTCACTGAAATCAAGTCACAGGCTCACTTTTTATGGATGCTTTGTTGGACTAAAGCCACAATTACCAATCTGCTAGAGTGGAGCTTAGTAAAATACATTGAGAGGAACCATGTCTATGAACAAAACTAACAGTTTGGGAATGACTACAGTTTAATTTTTCTCTATAATTATAGGGAAGGGTATTAAAACAGCATTCCAAAATGGGCTGAACAGTAATTTTTGGCTGACTCTTGAGAAGATTTAACACATAACTCACCTCCATGGCCTTTCTAGTGATGCCTGTTCTCAGACTTTTGGTCTTTCTTCATTTTATTACCAGTCTCCCTATCCTTCTTGGCATTGCTCCCTACGATGTAGTCTGGCCTCTTTCTGAGACCTCTTAAAAGGTCTGTTACTCTTTACACTCTCAGAAATGAGTTACAAGTCTTGATGCTTTCATTCATGAAAATTGTTCAAGAAAGAATAGAGATTTTTTACTTGCTTACCCTGAGAAGGGACATGCCAAACTGGTATCTGCTAGTACTTTATGGAACTTTTACTATAGCATCTCTTCCCTAATTTTACAGACCTTCCTTTACCCCTGTTGATATCTCAGGTATTAATCAGGATTCACTGGATTCTCCTGAGCTTCCAAGCTACCACTTACAGAGCCTGGTGCACTGAAACAAAGAGCAAGTTTAGCAGCAGTCATCCAATATGCTACTACATTATGAACTACAGTGAAGGTAAGATCTCTGTGAAGACTGACATTTGAATTGGGTTGGAAATTACTTATTCAAAATGTTTATAACTTGTGTTAATCTCTGGCTGAGATTAATTTTATATATTTTTAAGTGACCTGCCAATTCATAGTACTCGGTATATGCTGAACATATACTATATTTTTGTCTTCCTATGTTTCTGTTCCTCTCTGAACTGACTTGTAACTTAAACAGGCCTCTTGGAGTTCATACAAGTATGTAGTAATATAAAGTATGCAAGTCAAACAGCTTTAAAATAAATGCAAAAATAGAAGTTGTTTTCACAGCATGGGAGTTGACCATTGTGGAGAGTCTTAGTTGTGGTCCTTCAGCAGACATACAGGACAGCACTGAAATATATACTGAGTGCTAATAACTGAACTTAAGTACTGGTGTTAAATCAGAGGGGATGGGAGAGAGCTCACAGAGATGCACCCATTGGAGAGCACCTGTTCTCCACACAAGCACAGAAACTGTAATAAAATTATTTTGACTTTAATATTCCTTAGGTTTATATACATATTTTTACTAGACAATTCCATCTATCCAATTGACTGTACCTGTACTTAAGAAAGAATCATAATGACTCTGAGACGGTTAGGATCATCATAGCAATCTCTTACATTTCTAAACTAGCCTGGAGCCTAATTTTTGTTTGGGTGTGAGCTGGCAAACTTCAGAAATAAGAATGTACTTTCTTCTGTAAGAAAGAGGTAGGAGGGACACCCTGCCTCTGGAGGTTGTTGTCTGTCTCTTGTCTGTTGATGTTAACTACTTGTTGGGCATGCTTACTTGATTTGGAATAATGTCATCAGTGTAGGTCACCTTTTGTGTCTGGGCAAGTGGAGGAAGTTACGTTCTTTCTTCATGCTACAGTAGTGAGAGAGATTTTGAGAAAGTTCAGAGTCTGGGTGACATTAAAACATGCAGCCTCTGTCTTCCACATGCATGGCCAGACTGAAGCCTCTGGAGGTCTGACTGCAGAGGCAAACCAGGGTTTTGGTCCGCAGAGCCCCAAAAGATGCAACACTGTCAGGAAGGTGTTATTTACAGACAGGGTAAAACTGAAGAAGTAAAAAGGCCTCTTATCAACTAAAAGCAACTTCTCTCATGCATTGTCCTTTATAATACAGTTGTCAGGTTTGCAGATAAACTTTTTCTTTGTAAAGAGGCCTGGAAAATTGTTAGTAGAGTGACCTCCCTGTGATTGAAAAGGTTTAAATAAACTATACTTCACTACACCACAGCTTATTATATTTCCATTTTATTTAATTTAAAGCAGTGTGGTTTATAATCAGTGAAGTTTCTTTGGTGGAGAAGAGGAGGTTTTAGCTTTAGAACAAATACACAGCATTTTTTCATTTCCTTAATCTTGTGCCATAGGTGATCAGTTCCAACTGCTGCATTTGGCACTGGTGGTTTGTTTAGGCT
The DNA here is from genome assembly GCF_000747805.2 of Chaetura pelagica. NCBI lineage: Eukaryota > Metazoa > Chordata > Aves > Apodiformes > Apodidae > Chaetura > Chaetura pelagica. The sequence continues at coordinate 678,136 of NW_009953929.1, read as the reverse complement.
AAAGCCAAATCAAACAGACAGTGAATAGCTAAACTGAAAAATTGAATTTAGTATGTTAACTATTATGCTGCAGTTTATATAATATCAGTGTTCCCTAGAGTTCTATATTATTGTTTTAATTTTCTTCAACACAGATTGATATGAACAAGAAGTGATTAAAGGGCAGGTAGAAACATTAGGTTTGCTCTTAGAGAAAAAAGCCTGAAATATAGTATAAAATTAATCTGGCTGAGGAAGATGATACTGCAGAGCTGTGGCAATGCAGTGACAAGGGCTACATGTGGTTTGACAGGATCATGTCTGCCAGAGTCATAATTCACAATTTGAGACAATAACGTCAAGATTACAAAAGTCTCCTAGATTTTTGTTTGCTACTGACACAGATACAGCTTAACTTCCTTTACAGGAGAAAGAGAGGAGGAGTATTTAGGTAAGGACAATAGTTTTTAATATCATTATATTATCTCATGAATTTAGGCATGTGCAGTGACAGGGCCATATTCAGTGGCCCATCTTCATCTCAGAGCTGGTGTCCCAGACAACAGAATATTAAGGGTGAACAGAGCAGTGCAACAGCTGCTATTATGACACAGAATCCCTCAAGGAAGAAAACTATTGCCTTTTTTTTTTTTTTAACAGCAGTGCGCTGGCTACTCTTTATGATGTGAACATTAATCAGTTTAGTGTTGTGTAGCTGTCTGTGGCCTTTCTTGCAGATAAGTTCTCCAGAACATTGCACAGCTTATTGTTTGCTGGGAGAACTGCAAAAGCTTCAGGTTATTTTAATGACTTGGGATGGCCAAGCTCTCTGTTGTTCTTCCAGGGGCTGAGAACCTGGCAGAGAGCTTCCTTCTTTTATGATATTTCTTTACAGATCGTACAAATACAGTATTTTAACAGACAAGCAGGTCACTTAATGTACTCTTACTGACCAATCCTTCTCAAAAAATGTGAATTTTGAATTTGGGTTTTTCACTGCTACCTATACATAGCAATGACCCTATATTTAAGCATTTGTGTCCAACTAGGGAATGACTCTGCTTTCAAAAAAAAAAACAACAACAAACCCAAACTGTTGTAGCCCACTGCAAAGGTCACAGTCTCAAGGGAATTTTCTCTGCTGGTGTCTAGGCAACTGAAAGCCTAACAGGGGCTTAGTGGGGAAATGGAAAGTTGACCTGGCCCTCTTTTTAAGGGGAGTCTTGTGTGGTTCATTCCTGGAGCATGGACATCTGTCTTACAGATACAGAACTGTTCAAAAATTTCATAAATTGAAAGAAAGCATAACCTGAAAATAAGCAAATTTGTCTGAATTTAGTATTACTAACAACATTGATTTAACCTCCAGATCTATTCCATTATTCTGTACTCAAATTATCATCTTCTCAAATATTATTTTCCTTTAAAACTGTGTCTAAGTCCACTTACTTCGAATTGAAAGACAAAAATTCTTATCAAGTCAATGAGAGGAAGATTAGGCCTAAGTTTGCTATTTCTCCTGAATCATGAAAATGTTAAATGCTATAAAGCTTTGATTTTATGGTTTTTTTTGACATCTAAGCCGAATAAGCAGGCGAGCAAATGCTTTTCTCCAGTTAGCCTAGAAAAATTCTTGTCTTTTTAATATCTGGAAATGACAGCTTTGCAGTTCTATCCTCATTTTATCCATCATTTTTAATTGCAGAGTGCTACTTTCTCAACTGCTTGTAACTTCTGTGGTAATTTATTCCACTGAAAAAGGGTGGAAAAGACACTATTCAATGCTGTTTAATTCTTAATCTGCCTTTATTGAGTTTTTTGCTTGTTGAAAGCTGATACTTATTTTACTCTATCTGTGATTGATAGCTTTCCTAATGGTTATAGTGGCAAAAAAAACCAAAACAAAACAACAAACAAAACAAAACAACCACAAAATAGAAAAGACGAAAATTATGGTGCTAGTTAAGATACCAAAAAGGTGAAAATTCATCATGCTTTTATTTTTTGGCACTCCCTATGCTGAGCAAATAGGGCTTTATTCTATTTTGATAAAATTCTAAGAAGCAGCCTGCACTGGAGTGTGGTAAAATTACTATCCTGAAGAGTAAGATTTATCTCCAGGAATCAGCAGATTCTTGAAACAGACCAGCTAGCACATGCAGAGCAGCGTTTAAAAGTCTTCTGTCTCCCCTACCCCGAATCAAATGACTTTGGATTTAAAGCCTGAAAAATTTGAAGTTGCAATGTGAAAAAAAAAAAAAAAATGTTGGCCACAGCATAGATCAAATAAAGAAATACTAAAAAATACAGAAAAATGTGTAACATTCAGAATAGCTTTACTGAATCAAATTCACAGTGGCTGATGATCTGGTCATATATGAGTATTTATTACTGATATTCTATAATTGTCTTTATTTAGCCTGTAACTGGGGCTAAACTGAAGCAGTGGCTCTCTCACCCAGTTACCTCTCCCCAGCCAACGAGGGGAATCAGGAAGAGGAGAGAAGCCCCACAGATTGAAATACTAACAGATTTAATGAGATAAAACAACTAATAACACAAACATAAATTTATACACTTATACACAGACTAAGGAGAATGAGCCTCATGAAAGGAACTCCCCACTCAGCACAGCTCCCCCTTTTTAAGGAGCTTGAAATTAGAGGTGTGAGACACCCCTGTCACCAGCTGGGGCAGCTGCCCTGACTAGAGCTCCCAGCTGAATTGGGGCTGCTGATGGCCTGTCCTCCATGGCCAGCCTGGGATCCTGCCCCAGGGAAACCACGACAGTAATGCAGGGCTGGAGAAGGAGATTCTCAGATTTATGGGTGTGACACTAGAGGTTTGCTCTTGCTGTTTTGGCTACCTCTCCAAAATGATGGCAGGAATTACTGAACACAGTTAGAGTTGTCCCCAGCCAACCTGGGGTTTGCTTTCATTGTGTAAAACTCAACAGGCTGGAACAGTGGTTGAATAGGGCTGTTACAGGGAGTACACTGACTTCTAAGACTCTCAGTTTCGTAACTCATGGAGAATCTATGAAAAGAGAAGGAGCAAGTAAGAGCAACCCTAGTTTGTCCCAGAAAGATCAGAGAAAGTTCAGTGCATTCTGGTACCACAGTGCAAGTAACAAGCTACAAAAAAATTATTTCATTAAAACTGGTAAAAAAACCTTTATTACTCTTGCATTCACATTTCTGGTGCTCTTACAGTAAGTTAATTCTCTGCCTCTTGTAGTTTTGATGGCAAAACCTGATGATTATTAGGAATGTAATTGCATTGACTGTTCCTATTATCAAGATTGACCATATTGATTTGAAATTACTCTACCACTATATTATCACAAATTGATTGGTGTAATTATTTGGTTTATTTTACGTTTAATGCAAACATTTTGAATTAGGAATCCAAAGGTTGGAGAACTGAATGTGGATACTAAATATTTCATACATACAATTTCAGTTGGCTCACTATATAGTCTAATCTTTATGATCTTAATGGATCACCTAATGATTTGAGTAAATAGAAAATGTGCATTTACCTTTAGAAAATGTGAATTTATCATTTGTGAATTACCAGCAGATGTTTCCAGGAGTCTCAATTTATTTTTTTCCTATTATAATTATATTTTTAGTTGCTTTCCTGCTTTTGTTGCTGTTTTGGTGTGTGGTGTTCACTGTCTAAATGCAGCAGCTTTGCCACATCAAGTCGGTCTCAGTATATGGAGTACGCTTAATTCCCAAAATCAAGCAAAAATTGTCTTATTTTCCAGTTAGAGCTTATTTTAGAACTCTTTAACTATACCTAAGACCTACTACTGACCTGCTCTATGATATTAAAGCATCGCTCTCTGCTACCTTGTACTTGCATAATCATAGTTATAGAATATAGAGTCATAGAATATTCTGAGTTGGGGGGGATCCACAAGAATAATCAAATTTAACACAGGGCAACATAAAAGTTAAACCATGTATCTAAGAGATCAGCACCTCCCTCTCCACTCTCCCCCATGAGGAAGTTGTAGGCAGCAGTAAGGTAACCCCTCAGAGTCCTGTCCTCTAAGCGGAACAAACCCAGTATCCTCAGCCACTTCTCATAAGTCATGCTACTTGACTTTTTACCACTTTTGTTGCCCTCCTTTGGACGTGTTCAAATATTTTTATATCCTTCCTACATAGTGGAGCCCAAAAGTGCACATAGTACTTGAGATGAGGCTGCTCCAATGCTGAGTATAGTGAGATAATAATTTCTTTTGACCAGGTAGCTACACAGTGCTTAATGAACCCAGGGTACAGTTGGCCATTTTGGACAGCAGGGCATGTTGATGACTGACACCGAGTTTGCTATCCCCCAACCCCACACATTCCTGTCTGCAGGACTCACTTTGGCCTCATGTCCCCAAGGCTGTAAGTACATCCAGGATGATGCCATCCCAGGTGCACAATCTGGCGTTATTGCTCTCAGTAGAAATCACTTTCAATAGAAACAAGTAGAGTTTTGCAAAATCAGTTACCTTTGTTATTTTACACCAACCAAATTATGGTGAAAATGTCTAACCAAGTTGCATGGTAATAATAGGATGATGCTTACTGGGACCATGTTGTATCATAGCTCCCAGCAAGCTAAGCATACCTGTTAACTGCTGCCTCCAGACATTTATTGATGAACTGGCATCGTCTCATTGTTGTCCTGCCATTTAGAATTATTTTCTTCATGATAAACAACATCCTTCTTTGGTAAGCATTTCTAAAGAAAAAAAAGAAAATAAAAAAGGAAATATATATTTCTAATTTAGTCAATGGATATGTTATGGTAATGTGTTTAAAAATCACTGTAAGTCATTTTCTTGCTGTCAGTATTATGACATAGCCTGTAAATTAAATTCTATTGTGTAGTAAACCTGTGCAGTAGATCGATAGATATTATGAAGGCCCAAACCAATTTATTTCACCTTCCTTTTAAATGAAAACCTCAGCAGTCTGAGACAGGATTATTTATTTGAAATAAGATTCAGAGAGAATATTTTATTTTATTTTATTTTTTTATAAGGAAAAAAGGAATCAAGACAGAGATGGCTGAAAGCTAAGGAGAATTAATTATTTCTAAAATCTTCTAGGATCACAATTTTACAGCAGGAGAAGTAGTATATGAAGGAAGAAGACAGAATGATGCCATGGCATTTTATGTACTCTTTGTATCCCTAGTCATGAAAAGTGTGCCTATATACACATATGCTACTCATGTCTGAATTACAGTGCAGATTGATCTAACCTAGCTGTTTGTCATTATTCTTGTAATAGTCTATAAGAAATTCTTATTTGTTCAGATATTTAAAAAAGAGATTGTTCTAACATTTGCTAAATTAAACTAGTATCACAAAATACCGGAGCAATAAGAAAAGATGTTGTTTCTATTTATACAATCTTGGGTCCAAGAGAATTCACTGAGAAAACCAAGAAATTTTAAACATGTGCTGGAATTTCATGTCCAATTAACTTCAAGGCAGGGGATGGTGGGGCTGTAGTAGAATGCATGTGAACTGTATAGCTGGTTAAATCTAGAATCCGTTTGTCTTGTGAGCTCAGATATAGTGATAATTACACAGTCAATTAGCTACCTGCAATATTTTAAATATCACGGGTATATCTTCCTATGCTGTTAGTAGAGTTAACTAGGTTAACTGGACAAAATAATTTAAAATGTATGAGCTATAGTTGCTGCTTTAGAGCAAAGGCTGTCAATAGATGAGATCTCAGTTTGCCGTGCTACTGGCATAGCTTGCTGAAAACAAAATTATGCTTGGAAGATAATTATTTTTAAACAGCTCAGTTTTCAGATCTCTGAGATTGGGTGTTTGCTCCAGAAGTAATTTGAAATTACCAAAACGTTTGCAGTTTCTTTGTATGTAATGCAGCACTGTGATAAATATACAATGCTTGGTAAGTCATGGGTAAGAATGTTTATTCTGAGAAGTCTTGCACTTTCCATTTCAGAAAATCAGAATGTTGTTTGCTAGCATTTGAGCTGAACATCCAGCACTAATTTGTACCAGGAGAGTATTGAATTTAGTTACTGAGAGGGCACCTGGCTATCTCATGCTTATGTGCATACATGTGCAAACAAAGTGCCTTTGAAGAAAAATGTTCATGTTTTCACATTCTATCTTTCTCCTGGAGTTCCAAGTGAATGGTAAAATTATTAGAGTCGTCATAGGCCTTCCTTAAGTGCTCAAGCAATAGCAAATTGACTGCAGAAAGTGAAGTATTCGGGTTACTGTATCATGCTTTTCCAGCTTATTTGTATTTTGATGGTTATTAGCTAGGAGTTATCTTTGCCTGTTCCTTCTCTTAGACATCCACATAATTTCTCCACGCTGTGCTTCATCTGCTCTTTTTCTGTTGAGACATCTAAGCTCACATCTGTCATGTGCTGTTGTATCTCCATTGTCTCTTTCTTCCATTGCTTGTAAGATCTCCATCTCTGGTTTCCCTATATTTTTAAGTCCTCTCTCCAAATAATTTAAATAAAGTTGTACTTAAAATACATCCCTCAGCAATTTTTCCTTGATCCGCCTGATCCCTCTGAACTATCAATTGCCCTTGTTTTATCAAATCAGGTTCAGGCTTCCTGCCTTTATCTTAAGACATCTTAATTCTTTCTTTCTTCAGCATGTCTGTTTCTGTCTCTTAGACTGAGATTTATTAAAAGTTATTTAGGCATTCTCAGATGAAAGAATGTGTCTGACTGACTGGATATTCAAAAGCATTGACTACTTAATTCCCACTGAGAGCAACAGTCATTCATTCTCCTCATCAGGAGGATCCACAGTCCAGCCTTGCAGCCTCTCTCTGGGCTCCCACCCTGGGTTCTGTGTTCTCTTTCTCTGTCAGGAGCTTACTTCCTTCTCCTTTGGCCTAAGGGCAACCAAATTCAGGGCCTCCCACTCTGTGGAGAGTTTGCAGCAATTTGGAACACTGCTTCACCAAACGGTCTCTTCCTTCCTTTTCCAACACAGTTTTTTGGGGTTTTCCAATTAAGCATAGCACAACTGAAGAGGCAGAAATCATGGACAGATTATAAAGCCAGAGAAACTGCTGCAGACCAATGATGATGATGCCAACAAAGAGCTAGAACTAAGTCAGGGAGCCTCCTATTTTGTGAGTCTTTCTCTGGCTGTGAAAATCTTGTGTCACTCTGGAATGAAAGCCAATTGTGGCAAAAGCTTTTGGCAAAATGGAACTTTGGCAAAATGGTTGTGTTTGGTTCAAGAAACTCAGGTTTTCTGCTTTTACTCTCATCTTCCAGGAAGTGTATTCTAGAGTTTAGAAATAATACTGTAAAAACTTCATTGAAGTCAGTATTTGTTTGCAAAATACTCCTGTTTTGGCATAATGTCAGTTGGAACAGAAAATATTTCCTTGAAAAACTCTGACTAGTTCCATAAATGTCATTACATTCATGAAGTACATATGTAACAGTAGCTGAATTAGCTATTTGTTTGCACACATCAAGTCATCTGAAATATTATGAAGTCAAATAGGGCTCAAGGGTTGGTTGTCATAAATTTTAGTAACCCTTGAGCTTAACTCGATGCTCATTATAACACGTCTAGGAACAAAACTAATTTAAACATCAGGAAATGGTCAGAACGTAAATGAAAAGCATTAGCAAAAAAATTGAAAGCATTTTAATCAACTTAGAATAATGACTGGCAAATTAAATTGCTATCCAAGTCCTGAAACACTTTTAAAATTATTATTATTTGAAACCACAACACAATTATTTATCAAATGAATTAATTTTCTGTTGATAGTAACATTAGTTTTGAAGCAACACATGAGGACCTACAAATATTTTAATAAAAGGTCATCATTCCTAACCCTCTAATGCTATTGTAATCAGAAACAGTTTTAGTTAATGTAATTATATTTTATTCTTGCTCTGATATAAAACAGGTGCAAGAGAGCTTGGACTTGCCATAATTGGACACCTTTATAAATACTGAAATATAAGTGTGCAGGGCTGATAGTTTCAGTTTGGGTGTTTATCTGAAATAGATTAATTAGTTTCTTCGTTATGCAAAATACACTCAGGTTATACAAAATGGGTGCAAAGATCTCAGAAGAACATTCTGGATTTGTCCACATTGCAAAATTTCTGTTTTGGTTTCAGTTTTGGTGAAACGCTGGCCTGGCTTGTTTCCCCTGCCTCAGCAAGACACACACTGTACACATAAACATATCAAACCTCAGGTGTAAACACATCTGCCAGTATATAGATCTTAACAGACCTGCCAAGTCTGAAGCACTGTGCATCAAACCCGAGGTGCCTTTGTCTGACTTGCCCCTGCTTCTGCTACCTTCAACTCACTTTGCTGGGAACACTCTGCCTTCTGCTCCCAGACCATGCATGCTGGGCAGAGCCCCTCACACCAGTCATGGAGAGCAGGCTCGCTGGCTGCAGTTACCTGCCAGAATCTTGTGACACTGGCAATGTCATGTGCATGTGCATCTCATGTGCAGAGGTGTTTAGAGATCTGTGTCACTGACACATCTCCTGTCCCCAGGACAATACACAGGTAGCCCCCAAGAACTCTGCAGAATCTAACAGCAGAGAAAAAGAAAAATTAGTCAGTAATATTGAAAAAAAAAACTTTCTGAAGAAAACTTTCTGAAGGATGTTATAATATAAAATATATCCCTCTGTCCCTCCATCAGTCTTTACTAATCATGTGCTAAGCAATTTAAATCTAACGAGCTAGTCTTCATACCATTTTGCAGAACACAGTCTAAGGTTGATTTAAATGGTGTCATAATGAAAACAGAGAAGATAACAACCAAAATCTTCAGATATCGAGCATAGAAAAAATAGAATGCTTGTCTTTTTAATAATTGTTGATACAGTTTCTACCCCAACAGCTTCTTTATATATTAGGGATATGATATTCTGTGTTGTGTGATTAGTCATTAAGCATGTTTGTTGGGGGACACTTATCTGGAGGACTTAATACCAATAGAGGTTAGGACCTGGCTCAGTCCAGGTTTAGGTATTTACTTTGGATCTTTCAGAATGTAAAGTGTAACTAAATAAGAATGATAATTTTTACTTTCTCTCATCACTTCATTTTGCAGATGCTAAAGTGAACCTCAGTGAATCAGGCCCTTTGTGTAATATATCGGTTACATGATCTCTAGTGAAGGATATTTTTGTGTAGGAACTTAGATCAGCTAAAAACGTATTAACGTAACTCCTGTAGAGACGTGGCAGGATTCCAGTTGCCTGCCTGAAAAAACATTTTATGATTTCTACAGTGTTTCTGTACTGCAAGAGGTTTTCCTATTAGTGAAAGCATGGGTACATCTGAGTATATAATAAACAGGAAATAAGCTACCTCACCCTTTTCAAAATAACTAATCAAGTAGTACAAGGAAAATAAATGTAAATAAAATATTGAATAAGAACTAAAAGGATTTTAATTGTATTACTTTCAGAAATAATTTAATTTAACCTAAACAGACAACTGGGAGCAGATACTTTGCCTTAGTTTTTTTTGAATTGCTAATTAAAATTTCCAGGACGAAAGTCAAGTTCAGTGTCTTGATTTTAAAGAGAAATAATGTATACTTCTTTTTGTTATGAGTTTATGAAGTTCTATGTAGTGCTAAAGTGTAATATTGCATTCTTTAAAAAATATTCAGAGAAGATGGATACCCTATGTTATACACTGTGGGCATAAATAAGTTTTTAACTAAGAAAACTTGAACATTGAAGTGGCAATTTTACTATTTATTGGAAAATAGATTAATCCATTCTCTACCGTAATGACTTGATCCAAACTCAATGAAGCAAATGGAAATCACTCATCACTCCATAATTTTGTATAGTGCTTGGCTTTCAGCAACCAAGACACAGGGCTGGAACACATGATGGGGACATGAGAAGACATAGAAGCACCCTGAAGAAAACTATAACTCAGAGGTCAGTGCTTTGTCTCTTGGTTATGAGCAGAGAGGTCATTAGAGCACGTGACATGCAAGTTATCTCTATTTTTAAACTGTTTCACTAAAAATAGTGTAATCCTTGTCTATGTTGCAAGTGATAGCTTACCTATCTAGTCCTCCTTGCAAATTTTGAACCAGTTCAAGCAGCTTGACAAGTAGGTTGGGGAGACTCAAAATATGAAATTTAGAAAAATAGACAGAAACCTTTTTAGAGCCTGTAATAGCCTGCAGCAGTTTCATGAATTTGCTAGATACTCAATATACAGCAATGCTGTGTCTCCTGCAGCCTACAGAAAGCTTTGGTCTGGTCTCACTTTCCTAGACACCAGAAACACACATCTGAGGAAACCAGGCTTCACTACTATGTTGCTTATCCAACCCATGCAATGCTCCACACATGGCACTTCTGCAAGAGTAAGCTTTAAAAATGAAACCTTTTTTCTCTGTGCAGGCACAGAAGATGCAAATCTGGTGGGTCAGAATCTGAAGGCTATCTCCTCAACCACCCTTTTTTACAACTTACTGCTTCCTTTGCACTTTGAAGTGGCTGCATTTAAGCTCCTCTATGTACACACGGAATGCTCTCTGAGGATGAAAGGTAATATGAAACTGCAATGAAATATGAAAGACTGCAATGGTGACAGCAGTGCCTGAAAGAGGGGAGTAGAAGAGATGCACTAATATTCACCATTAATCATTCCAGCTGCTTACAGCTACATTAAAAACATGTGTTGGTGTATTTACACAGACACACAAGTGTGCAAAGACTATGGAGACAGGGAGAGCACACTGATGGACTGTTTGTTGTGTACACTGAGTGCATGTGAGGCTTCAGGGCAAGTAATGAGAATGACATTGAAACATGATGTGTAAGCTAAAGAGAGTGTTTGAACTGCTGGATGTTCAGTGATATATGGAGAATCAGAGCTGGCATTTACAAACACAAGTTAAATATTCTGTTTTTGTTTCTTGACCCTGTCTGTAAAGCAATCCTTTCAGCATCCAGGAGTGAGGAAGAAGACACAGAATGGTGACAGGTAGATTGCACTTGCTCACATTTCATCATGTGGAGTTTTACAAGTTGTGCTCTTGTAAGTCATATCTATTAATACAAAGTGAATCTTGCCCAATTCAGTGTCTTGCTTTCCACTAAAATCAAAGGCAATTGGGCACTTAAATATTTCTCTTGATCTGGACAACACTGCAACAGTTTGCACTCTGATATTAAAAGTTATTTGGTCATTTACCTTTTTTTTTTTTTTTCTGAAATACTTCAGTTTCTCAACTGTAAGAGCAGAAAAATGGTGCTCTGTTAGGTATTGTGAGGATGAATAAATCTGAACTTTTGAGATATTAAGATCCTACAGTTAATCAGGCCACATGAGTAGGTCAGACAGATGGTGATTACCATAACTGAAGACCAAAGTACTTCAAGGAGTGCTCAATAGTAAATGATACAGTGTGGTTCCCATTTTGTCCTTTGAACCTGATCAACTACAGCACAAAGAACCTTTGGAGGGGCTTGAAACATGTATTCCCTACTCATACAAATGAACTTCAACCATGACTATCATGCCCCAGGGACAATCTACAGCTAACAGTCATACAGTTGAATTTTTTATATGTCTGAATGGAAAATAAAAGTGATCTAAATGTTGGTATAATTTATTCTAAACAAGTGTTCCTGGGATCAAAAATGTGCCTCTAAGGGATAACAAAATTAAAAAACCCACAAAAACAGTGTTATCAGTCAGTATGTAAAGTTCATGGAACATCACAATTTATTAAAAAATGACCATATTTACTAGACTAGTCCATTTGTTTTGTAATTTTGAACAAAATAAATTTCTTATTTAGTTTCTGATTCTGTTGCTTTATTAACAGAGGTTGATTAATATGTTTGTAATTTCCTTTGAAATCTGCACAGAAAGCAGGAGTCAACTCTGAATTCAAATAAATCACTGCAGAGACTCAGTGGCTGACAGGTATGTCTTGCCTGAATATGCCTGTTTGCTTGCACATGTGTCTACTCATTCATGTGGCTGACAAGGTATCATCTTAACAGCACAAAAAAGACAGCCTTTAAACTGTGACCCAGATGTGGACTTTCCATAGACACATTTAATTTAATGAACTTCTTTTTAAGGAGCATGGCTGCTAAAGAAAAAGGAGGAAAAAAAACAATGGATGAAACCAATGCAGGAATATTCCCATATTCCCTGAGGTTTGTAAGATTTTAGTTCTTTGCTGTGAGCTGGAGGAATCCTACAAAGGAAGTTTTCAGGATAGACTTCTTTGTTAAAAACATTTTCCTCCACCATTTCTACTGTTTGTCTATTTTCTCTCTACAAGTAGCTTGGTGATCGAGACTTGGTTGTGTCAAAGCAGCAAAAGCAAATCAGACTCGTTAGGATGAGTTTTATAAGCACTTTAATCTTTAATAAGATTTTTATCCAAATGCCTTATTTTCCTTTTTTTCTGTGTAACGTGCTTTTTTCTTTTCTATCTCCACAGTTGTGTCTCTCTCTCAGCTTGGCCATATTGCTGAGGTGACATAAGCATAGGAAGAGACATCACTATCACATTTTCATTTGTGATTCTGAGACACCCCTATTAAAGCATCCAGCCTTCAAATTCTTTTAACTAGCATGGGAGAAGTAGAATTGCCAAGTGTATGCTTGGAAATACCAACAGCAGCATTTTCCAGTCTTTCTGTAGCTGAACAATTGTGGAGAAAATTCTTGTGTTTCCTGCCTCACAGGTAGGTGATAGGCAGGCACCCATGAAAAAGGTGTTTGCATACATATTACCTTGAATAAAGGTTATTTTTTTTTTCCCTCCAAAGAACCAGGTAGGACTATGAATCTATATATTCATTATGTCAGCCAGTGAGTGAGCTGACTAGATTAAATATAGAGAAAATATTAATCATGCTTTCCTTATTAGTGTGAGGTAATGCTTGCCTTTCTTCCCATAGCCCATCAGAGTGAGAGGGTGGGAGGAGATGACTCTATGGTGTCGTGGGATCATCTGCGAGCTGGAACAATACTGGGTTGAGGGAGTGGTTGTGGGATAGTCAATGGGAATATGTGATCGTAAATATTTAGACTAGCACATTATTGCAGTGTCTGCAAAATCCTGAGGATGGGATGTGTGGAGATTACCTTGAATTTAGCTCAAACTCCATTGGTTGAAAAAGACATGGTAAGATGGTCAGGGAGGATATAGATGTCACCAGGCTTTCATGCCTAAAGCAATAACTGCTGAATGTTTTGGAGACTAGAAAGATGTTGAAGATATTGGGGCTGAAGAGTGCAGTGGATTCAAGGGTGATACCAGGGTGTGATACCATGGTGTGGTAAGGGAAAGTATATGATGTTGGTGTTGATGATGCTGGACGATACTGGAGTGACTAGTAGGGAAGTTCCTGGGCAAGTGGAATTTCAGGGATGTGAAACTTGGTGCAACTCAGCATGGCTGCTGTTGTTCTCCCTCTCACAGAATAGCAGTGATGATGAAATTATCTCTGGGTCAGACAAAATGAATGAAAAGATCACAGCTTCTGCGTTCATGCTGAAGTTGTCACTGCTGTTCAGGACAGACAGGAAGAAAACTGGACCAAGTATTTCACTCCTTCCAGGTAAGAAGGTTCAGAAGCCAGGACAGATGTAGATAACCAGTATGGAGACACAATGTACCTGAGATATGTTACCACATCGATGTTAGTGTCCCTGTATTCATAGTAACATGCCCTGGAAAGTATACAGCCCAAGGAGTCTATCCTGCAGGGCCTTCAGTATGTGATTAATACCTACTAGTAGATCTTAGTAGGTCAGTAGGTAGATCAGTATGTTATTTAGTAGATTAGTAGGTAGACATTGCCTATTAGTAGATAATTATGCTAGTTAATTGTAACACATAATTCTATTTATTTATAAACAGACATATTTTCTAATTGCTTAATGTTAACAGATACTATGTTAAGCAAATTATGCAGCGCCTAATTTCAAACAGTACATGGACCACAGAAAGCTGGAGTTTATTTGGACACTACTTCTGAACACAAAAAGCGTTGACATTCAGTGACCAAATTATTAATAGAAAGTCATTCACCTAGTCCTGGTGGGATGGATGTGGTAGTTGCTTTGCCATTTCAACCCTTTGTGCTTTCCCTTTTGCTGGTGAATTTCCATGTCTACTGTAGAATATTTTGTCATTGTAATCACCTTCGTGCAGTAGCTAATGATCTGATTTTCCACTGATGGAGCTATAGGGGTGAGGGACAAAGCCAGGCTTGCAGAGTCACACTCATGACTGTCAGTGTCCTTTCCTTCTGTACAGCTCTGCTGTACTCCTGCAGCAACTACCAACCCTTCCAATGTTTCTGTGGTTATTCATTTTCCCAGTCTTCCTCAAGTTGGAAGATTTATAGCCAAGCAGAAAAGCTCCCTGTATCTGTGCTAAAGAGGGTAAAATAAGGTCTTTAAATGTAAACTAGGGCCTTCATTACTGAGACCTGGTAATGAGGAATGTAGTCCCATTTTGTAGCTCTGGCTTGCTTATGATCATAATTATAATCTTAAGATCTTATGTTCTAACGTTTTGTTTAATTTTACTTTTTAGGGTTTTTGTTGTTTCCTTGTTTTTCTATGTAAAACACTTGCTCTACTTATTTTAAATGTAGAAGAAAGGCTTGTCTAGGGTCTTAATTTTTTTTCTCTATATGGCTTTTAAAAGAATGTCCTCCTTTATTCTTTTTTTTTTTTTCCTTTTGATTGGACTGTTTACAACCTTAAGATGTGCACTGTTGTCATTACATTTTGTGATTGCATTTTCTCTATGCTCTTATCAATGTATTCTACAGACAACAATTGTCAGCAAAATGAATAAGGTAAGCAGAAAAAGTGATTTGAAAAACAGCAGAGAAGGTAGGTACTATATTTATGAAATAAAGGGAGTATATCAGGTGGATTTAGTAATACAAAAACTTGCATAAGAATCACTTTCCAAACATTCAGACTCATGTCCTCTGTTGGATGGGGGTCATTGAAGCAATTTTAGCTGTCACATTTCACGCTAGAATATTGTAATGGAATTGAAGTACCCTCTTACGCCATCATCAGATCACTTTACAAAGTCTATTTGAGACCAGTGGAGACCATCACATTTTTTTTTTTTCTTTTATTCTTGTTCTTATGATGCTACTATGACATCATAATCTAATGATGGATCCTCCGATGAGTCTTTTTCTTTGTCCATAACAACGAAAGTTCAAGATCAATTACAGTGCTACTGTATGAACAATATATGTAGGATGTTAATAGCCCTGCTGCTCTTAGTAAATAAGTAATTCTTAAACTCTGAAATCCTGGCTAGAGAAGAAACCCAAGTTAGATGTCCAGATAAGAGCCCGTTTCAAAGTTTTTGGAAGACCACAGAAGAGCTTTCAGGGATTTCAAATGGTTCAGTACTCAGTCTCAGAGTCCTGTCAAAGACAAGTAATAGGTATGAACTGATGTTTGTGTGTGCCACCACTGGAAAAGGTTAGATGTAGTGAAAATCATTAAACTTCTGTTCTTTTTTTAAAGAAAAAAACCCACTTTAAATCACATTAAAGCTCCATTGATTCTTGTTCTCATTACAATTCTGAAATGATCATAAGCATTACAAAGTGTAACATCCTTTTCTGGTTAGCGACCATCATAACTCAGTGATATACCTTGCTCTAGTGTACATAAGAAATGACCATAAGCATTCAGTCTTAAATTGATTTCTCTTACGCTGAGGAATATTTATAAGAAAAAAATACTAATCTAGAAAAATAATTTGTTGGCAGGATCATAGTGGCAAAAGGGCATAAAATGACTGAGCATTGCAATGACACTACTGCAGAAAGTATCTTACTTTTTTTTTTTTTTTTTTCCCTGTGATTTGGGCAAAGTTAGTGTCAGCAGTTCAGAGGCAGGCATGTCCAGTCAGTCATGATCATCATATAATTCTTTTGTTTTTCCTTTTCAGACTTTTCTGATGCACCTTGATTGTCTAGTCTCCTGTTGCCAAGACCTGGGACACATTCCTGGGACTTGCACTTTAGCTATAACCAGAGTTACCATCTATTCTTGCAGAATAATAAGTTGTAAAAACAAGTAATTCAAATATGTTTCCTCCTGATATTGCTTTTTCAATGAAAAAAAAATGTTAATACTAGTTAAAGCCACAACATCAGATCATTGTTTGACTTGGAGCTCAAGTGTTAGTCTAGAAGAGTTGTTTGGCTGGGGTGAAAGGCAGATAGCAAAGTAGCAAATGAATTATAGAAAGACCTAAGGAAGAATAGCAACATGCAACTTTACTATACTGAACCTGCTTTTTACACTGTCTGTATATTTACACAACGTACTTCCACCTTTTGGATTTCTGCTGCATAATGAACTATTGGGGGAAAAAACCATTTTTTTTTAATAAAGTATCTCTGGTGCAAGGGATAACTCTGAACTCTTTCAGTCTGTCTGAGGAGCTTGATAATCACCACTGCAACACAGTCTGGAGAGCCTAGCTTGCACAGACATCCAGAGCTCATGACTTGTCCATACTGTTTAGAATGCAGAAATACAGAACTGTGAAATCAAGCTCTGGATATTAACAAGTGGCAATTATTAATCTATCCAGAATGATAAAGTGGACATGGGCTAATGACAGGAATATAAGAGGCCCATTAATTGGAAATGGTAAAGAAAGAAAACAGACACACCAAATGTATGACCTGGAATCTCCAATTCACAAAAGATGATTATGCCCCACTACAGGGATGCAGCCATGAAAAAGACATATGTGGCAGTAGTTATCAGAAAATATTAATGACCATGACATAATGACCTGGAGAATGGAAAACATATGAGCCAGGTTGGTTCAGAGGTCTGAAAGGAGACATGGTAGATAAATCTGTCTTGATGATTTAGTTTGGAATAGGAGTGT
Source organism: Chaetura pelagica (assembly GCF_000747805.2). Taxonomy (NCBI): domain Eukaryota; kingdom Metazoa; phylum Chordata; class Aves; order Apodiformes; family Apodidae; genus Chaetura; species Chaetura pelagica. The sequence goes on along the minus strand of NW_009953929.1, from coordinate 661,181 downwards.
TCTGTTAAGAGAAGCTTCCAATTATCTTCAATTACCACTCTCTGCTCTGCTTTTTGGGAGCACACAAACTGGATTCCTTTTAGATTAAACTAACCCAGGAGATGTGGTTCAGGAATGCACGTAGGCACTCCAGTTATTAATGGGTATTCAGGACTAGGCTATAATTAGTACAAAATCAAACCATCAAAAGACGTAAGTGCGGGTGTTGGGTCTTCAGCACCTTTATGATGTGCATAGTACAGGTAAGAAAAGGTTTCTGAAACCATTAGAGCCATGTGGATTTAGCTTCTGGCCCTTAAATATTCTTGCTGGTTTTGGCCAACAGCACTGGGCTCAGGCTCCTGTCTGAATTCGATGTTAAAACTGGTCACTTCAGCTCTCACCTACAATGAGCTGAACAGTTGAACTATATTTTACTTTCAAAAGCAGGAGACTTAAAAGACAGACCAGAAGAAAGACTTGTATTCAAGTCCATCTAACGGACTTGAATACGTGAGCTGGAACTAAGACCATTAGGGATAGTTTAGCTTCAGGCAGTGGAGACAAAGCATTCAAACAAGTCCAGGTTTGTCACTGGTGCAGGGCCCTTTTTTTGTTCTTTTTGCATCTTAGAGCAGCCTGTTGCCAGATTTTTTCCACAGTTAGCTGATTTTTCAACAACTTTGTTGTTCTGGTTTTCCATTTGGGCTTCACTATTACTTCTTAATCAATCAGATTAATTAGAAAAATTAATGAACCCAACTTGTAATAACATTTAACCAAACTCGGGGAGTACAGTGCTCCCCAGACCTAAATGACCATCTCATGCAAATAACACAGTGCACTGATTTTCAGTTATGGACTATAGACAGTGAAAGCTTGTTAGTTTTGCTAATGGAGCACACCAAGCACTTATGGAAATTTCTTTTTAATAAACAAAAAAATCCACTTGACTCAAGACAGTCTTTAACTATCACATGGACTGAAGCATATCTAGAGCTGGGTGCAATTTAAATGGTCCATGCTATCATGCAAGAGACATCCAATTACTGCTTCTTTCAAAATGTTAAATGAATATCTGTTCAAGTTTTAGAAATACTGGGGAACGTCTGATGTATAGAATTTTGAATTCAACGTGAAATACAAGCAACAGTTAAAATGCTTATATGCATTGGTGTACTCATAGATATGAGGAGTAAGAAAAAGGAAAACCGAAAGCACAGAAGCAAGTTACTCTGACAGATGAAGCACACCTCAGTTAGGAAAAGGTATCTGCAATCTTCTAAATTTTCAACACTTTTAAATGGCCTCAGAATATTTTATTATTTTATTAAATATTTTATCAAAATCTTTAGAAATCTATCTGGGATAGTTAGAAGCATTTTTTAACTATTTACAGATCCTAGAAAATAATTTGGCGCAGGCATAAGCAAATCAAAGCACAGGGCTGATTCCTTAGCTCAGATTCCTGCACTCCTGTGCAATAGTTTCATTTGAAGGCCACATTTCCCATAACAATAGTGGTCAGAGAAGCCCAATTCACACATTTCCATTGTGACACATGATGTTATGCCTCAGAACACCAGGGTGCATTGTTTGTGCCACATTGCATTTGTGAGACAGCTAAAGTCACTGGCTGAGTGTGACACATTTTTATGACTGTCAAACAGTAGATTGTGTACTAATTACCCTAAAAAGGATAAAATAAACTCCTAAACTGGCCTAGGAGTGGAATAGGTGCTAAAGATTAACTTTGTAACTATTATAGGTACTAGTACACATATATGTCTATATACATACACAACAGATACGCAAGTGTACGCCTGGGATATGTTACAAAGACATTTTTTAAGTCTTCACCATTTACCACTTAGGCTTACCCTCACTGTACACTTTTGCCTTAGAGTTCCTTAAAGACATAAATTAACTTCACAGTTATAAATCTGACTGAATAAAGAAAGTGAATTATTAAATATCAGGCAAAACTGTCAATGATGTGGCAGTGACCTGTGGCAATAGAACCCCAACAAAACTGTGGCAGTCTGCTGTTCACAGCATTTCAAGCCATACTGGCCACAATAGGGTGTTTTCACACTGTTGAACTTTAAGCCTCTAATTTACAAGATTTAATTAGGAGGAAAGCTCCCTAAGCAGTTAACATCTTCCAAGGAATGAATCAAAGCCCCAGTGCAGAAGCCTATTTCTAAACAATGAGTACACAGGGAATCAAAGTTCTATATTTAGGCACTTTAGTTAAATAAAGGCCTTAAAGACAACAGTATACATCCCTCATAGCAGAAAATGAGCAGTTAAGAAAAATCTCATTAAGAATGACTTTTTTAAAGTCATCTTCTGAGGTGCAAAAAAATTTTACCAAACTTTAATGTGTAAACCAGAGATGGTAAAAAAATGTATCTGAGGCAGTATGATGCAAAGTTCAAGCAAAACATAAGTTTAAGGAGTAAAACCTTATCAATAACAACTAATACTTAATTAATAAATATGGCAATGGCAAGGATAGCTTTGATCCAGCCAGATAGCTAGTACCTTTGACAAAAAACAGAACCTACCTCAGTGCTTTACAGAATATGTGATTTAGATGGAGAAGTTGTTATCTGGCATATAACAAACTTCTGAAATTTAATCCTAGCTCAACTGAAACTGTTCAGGATTTGCCATTGATGTCAACGGGAGTGAAATTTTATTTCTAATGCCTATGTGATAAAGAAATCTCATTGTTTTCCTTCTGCGTGCAAAGTAAACTAAAGTAGAGATGTAGCCAGTTTTTACTTTGCAGACATATTTAATGCGGTTTGTATCAGACTGTAGTGAGTTGAAAGAATATACATACATTTTCATAGGGGACGAACTAAAAAAAAGGACAGAGATTAATAAGATTTTGGGAGTTTTCTGGCATTACTAGGACAATTTAGAACATTTTTGTTGCTGCTGCTGTAATACAGGGATCGGTACATGAAGATATTCTGCTATAGTCAGATCTTAAAATACCATCAATAGTTAATTTTTGATAGCAAGAAAGGTAAGGTTTAAGAATGCTGACTGATGAACATGCTTAATTGATAATGAACACCTGATTAAAATCTTTTACAGCCCAACATGAAACATTTAATTTATGCATTTTAAACTTCTGTAAAAATCATAAAGGTAAATACAATAAAAGTCTGTTGATATAAAGATGAGGATTTGGACATAAGTTTTATGATGCTGAACCAAGTTTGAAAGCATACTGTAGTTCCCTTTTGTGCCTGAAAACAGCACTTTATATCCATGTATTTTGCTGAAATTGATACCACATTCATGTCCCCTCTATGTGCTTTGGGAGAAATGACTTTTTATGTGTTTTACAGTGTTTGTGTTGCTAGGATTGATCAAAAAGAGCTCTACTCTAGAAGTTCATTTGACTTGAAGTAAACTAGAAGTTGATTAAACTAAGAATAGTGATGAATGTGTATCCATGTGTTGCTGATGTTCTGAATACCTTTACATTCTCTCAGTCACATTCACTGCCTGCTTGTCAAGAGTCATCTGCCCTACATCAGTATAGTGTGGAGATCCCTAAGTTTGTGCTAAACCAAGCCCATTTCATGCACACAGCACAGTCTCCTACAGATGGGTCAGTTGGAAGAAACTGAGCTTCTGTACTCAAGAAAAAGTCTTGGAGAAATTCAAATATTGGAAGCAATAGATCTTCCTGTACTCAAGCTGCACTTGAGCTAATAAATACAGACCAATTTTAGTAGATTGAAGAGAGTGGCTGGTGAAAGGCAATCTGCTTCAGGGAAAAATATGTGTGTATGAATGTGTGAGTGCCTCTGCATTATAGTCCCCAGCACTGCCTATTCCATGTGTGAATACATGAAGCCCACCACTTGTCATTAAATCAGTCATTCATTGAAATTAATGCTCAAATTTAGCTGCACAGGGAAATCACGGGTGATAGAGGAATATTATGAGGAACACTGAATTCAGTGAACAACTGTAACCGGTTTTGGACACTTCCAGTTTTAGATACAGTACTTGCCAAGCAATCCCAAGCCATTGAACTTGAGCTGTGTATCAGATATGAATAAGGTAAATAGCCCACAGCTTGGCAGTGTTGCAGGTGTTGGAGGTAGCAGGTAGTAGGATCAGCTATTTGGCCTCTCCCTTTTCTTAAAAGTAGCTAAATGCTGTCATATTAGAAATGATGAATCACCTGATCATAGTTGATCAAATACTAAGCAAAATTAATAATATTTTCTGTTACAATAGAGTATTACCAACACGAACTTCTGTTTTCAAAAGAATCAAAGTCAATGTTATTCTTTCCGAAATGAGTTTCAAGCAGTAAGTGCTCTTACTTTAATGAATAAATATATTTTGTTTGCAGGAACCAGAATTAAATGCCTAGTTTCTAGAATGTAATAGTGCTTGTGCAAGGAGAGGCTTTTAGCAACTTGTGTCTTTTAATATGTATGCAAATCCTTAAATCTGCTATGCTTGCCAGCCTTATAAAAGAAGAGACTTTTCAGATATTTTAACCAATTAGTACAGATACAGGTCAAACATTGAAACCTCCAAGACATGTAGGAAAAATCAGGAATACATGTACTGTAAGTCTTATCCAAGTTAATGGTTTTGTCAGAGGGAGAGTGAGTTGAAGACTGGGTTAGATATAAAGCAGATCAACTCTATTAATCTAATTTAAAGGTTTTCAGAGGAAACAGAAAAACACTGATGGATTTGTTAGTAGGATACCAAATCTAAATCCCTTCCAATCCACCCCTGTTATCTTAGGCTCAGTCTTAAAAAAAATTGTTCAGCTGACTTTGGGTGGTTTTGATTGCTTTGTCTTATCTTCAAAGTAGCTACATTTTTACAAAATTCCTAAAGTCTGCTTCCATAAATAGACAAACTGGTGACACTCCCTAAAGGAAATATCCACTGACCTATTGTTAAAACTCTGCATGTTTTAATAAAACTATGCAAACTGGCATTGATCCAACAGCTGACAACTCATAGGCTTGACAAGGAAAGGAGACTAACAACCTTGTAAAGCTGTATAGTGAAAAAAAGAAAAGCCTTTTCCCTTTTCTTATTCCATCAAACTGCTTTACACAAAGAATCTCAGTTTCCTTACCTGCTAGATAAGAACAATGACAGTGCAGATACATTCTGAAAGTGTGATTCTTGGGTGTACTGAAGGACAAACTACTGTTACTGTTACAATGGTTTCTTTGCAAATGTGTTTTTATATGGAGATAGTGAAGGCAATCAGCCTGTGCTGCTTTGAAGTTTTCAGTGATGATTTAACAGGCTTTCCTTCAGGGGAACCCTTGGTTTTAGGGATACATAGGTGCCTATTTTGGAGCCAGTCTAAAGGAAAGGACTAGTCTCAGAATCACAGAATCCTGGGGGTTGGAAGGGACCTCGCAAGATCATCTAGTCCAACCCCCCCTAAAGACTGAAGCACTGGTGTGTGAGACTTCAAGACGTGACAGGAGGGAAGAGATCTAATCAAGTGCTTAAGGCCATACTCAGAAGCCCAAAGTCAGTAATAGCCTTGCTCTGCCCCTGCTCTGAAGTCAAGGTTCAGGTCCGCCCTGAAACATCTTCTCCAGCCAAACCACTTAGCCCATTGTTTGACTTACCTCTTGCTAGCTTGTTCACATATTAAGGACTCATTAAACTGTAAATTATATAAGTAATGTTTTCTGGTTTCCTACTGTAAGGAAGAGTTTTCTAAAGCAAAATTAATACCTCCATTTGCAAGGGAAGAGGTTGGTACAAACGACTGTGCTTTCAAGAGCACTTTAGTTCCATTAAGTGAGATACAGCAATAGACTAGGAAAAGCTTATGAATGATTTTCCAGTTGCATTCTTCTCACTGTCACATTTTCTCTGTCAAACCTGTGATTCTCATAAGAAGTCTTTACTGACAAGAATCAAGTCCCACTGCAAATGACAACTGCGTTTTCTCGATTTCATTAGTCTCTCCAGCCAGCCAGCAAAACCGGCCACTTTGTAGTTTGTCATCGTCTTGGAAACTAATTTAATACTGCCCTATGAAATGACCCCTTCCTAGAATGTACTGTATAACTGGCACAACACATGGATTTTCCATCCCAGATATGGCAGAGATCATATAATCATAGAGGAAATAGTGAGAGCACTGTCATGTCAGTCATGGAGGAGGTTATTTTAACTCATGCCCAAAATGCTTTGTGTGTCCAATAGGGAAGAACATTTTCTTTCTCCTTGGACATAAAAGAACCATTGATTTAAAAAGAAATCAGTTATACACACCCACGGTTCATCAGTTGTCACCTCATCACAGGGCGAAAATTAGTCTTAGCAGTTCACCCAGACTGGGTGGAGGGCAGATTGCAAGGATTTGAAAAAGCAAAAAGGAAAGCAAAACAGATCTGGCATTATGAGAAGACATGTAGGGCACAATTACGCTCTGCTTTTTGACTTGCGTAGCATGGGAAAGATTGTGCTGCTGCTGGAGGGAAGCATGTATGCAATGGTTGTGAATGGCAAACTAGGAAGGGAAACAGATGCTTGATTCATCCTTACATTGAAAGAGAAATCTGTTCTTCCTGACAGTTTTTGTTTTTTTTAAATTTTGTTTTCTTGAGTGCAGTGTCAAAATGACACATGCAAAGTTATGCAAGTATATCACTGATACCAGTGAGATACCAGAAGGTAGCAGAGGGATAGAGACTGAAAAAAAGATAACTAACCAGTGGCCTGAATATTTTAAAAGATCTTTAAGATTTGGCAGGTATGTGAAAAAGAAGGGGTTTTAGACATGCTAGAGACAGATTATTTGAGTATTTTATGATACTGATAGTGTCATCAATAATGTATCTATTATTCAATAGTATATAAAACAGAGTACTAAACCAAGCCCATTTCATGCACACAGCACAGTCTCCTACAGATGGGTCAGTTGGAAGAAACTGAGCTTCTGTACTCAAGAAAAAGTCTTGGAGAAATTCAAATATTGGAAGCAATAGATCTTCCTGTACTCAAGCTGCACTTGAGCTAATAAATACAGACCAATTTTAGTAGATTGAAGAGAGTGGCTGGTGAAAGGCAATCTGCTTCAGGGAAAAATATGTGTGTATGAATGTGTGAGTGCCTCTGCATTATAGTCCCCAGCACTGCCTATTCCATGTGTGAATACATGAAGCCCACCACTTGTCATTAAATCAGTCATTCATTGAAATTAATGCTCAAATTTAGCTGCACAGGGAAATCACGAGTGATAGAGGAATATTATGAGGAACACTGAATTCAGTGAACAACTGTAACCGGTTTTGGACACTTCCAGTTTTAGATACAGTACTTGCCAAGCAATCCCAAGCCATTGAACTTGAGCTGTGTATCAGATATGAATAAGGTAAATAGCCCACAGCTTGGCAGTGTTGCAGGTGTTGGAGGTAGCAGGTAGTAGGATCAGCTATTTGGCCTCTCCCTTTTCTTAAAAGTAGCTAAATGCTGTCATATTAGAAATGATGAATCACCTGATCATAGTTGATCAAATACTAAGCAAAATTAATAATATTTTCTGTTACAATAGAGTATTACCAACACGAACTTCTGTTTTCAAAAGAATCAAAGTCAATGTTATTCTTTCCGAAATGAGTTTCAAGCAGTAAGTGCTCTTACTTTAATGAATAAATATATTTTGTTTGCAGGAACCAGAATTAAATGCCTAGTTTCTAGAATGTAATAGTGCTTGTGCAAGGAGAGGCTTTTAGCAACTTGTGTCTTTTAATATGTATGCAAATCCTTAAATCTGCTATGCTTGCCAGCCTTATAAAAGAAGAGACTTTTCAGATATTTTAACCAATTAGTACAGATACAGGTCAAACATTGAAACCTCCAAGACATGTAGGAAAAATCAGGAATACATGTACTGTAAGTCTTATCCAAGTTAATGGTTTTGTCAGAGGGAGAGTGAGTTGAAGACTGGGTTAGATATAAAGCAGATCAACTCTATTAATCTAATTTAAAGGTTTTCAGAGGAAACAGAAAAACACTGATGGATTTGTTAGTAGGATACCAAATCTAAATCCCTTCCAATCCACCCCTGTTATCTTAGGCTCAGTCTTAAAAAAAATTGTTCAGCTGACTTTGGGTGGTTTTGATTGCTTTGTCTTATCTTCAAAGTAGCTACATTTTTACAAAATTCCTAAAGTCTGCTTCCATAAATAGACAAACTGGTGACACTCCCTAAAGGAAATATCCACTGACCTATTGTTAAAACTCTGCATGTTTTAATAAAACTATGCAAACTGGCATTGATCCAACAGCTGACAACTCATAGGCTTGACAAGGAAAGGAGACTAACAACCTTGTAAAGCTGTATAGTGAAAAAAAGAAAAGCCTTTTCCCTTTTCTTATTCCATCAAACTGCTTTACACAAAGAATCTCAGTTTCCTTACCTGCTAGATAAGAACAATGACAGTGCAGATACATTCTGAAAGTGTGATTCTTGGGTGTACTGAAGGACAAACTACTGTTACTGTTACAATGGTTTCTTTGCAAATGTGTTTTTATATGGAGATAGTGAAGGCTATCAGCCTGTGCTGCTTTGAAGTTTTCAGTGATGATTTAACAGGCTTTCCTTCAGGGGAACCCTTGGTTTTAGGGATACATAGGTGCCTATTTTGGAGCCAGTCTAAAGGAAAGGACTAGTCTCAGAATCACAGAATCCTGGGGGTTGGAAGGGACCTCGCAAGATCATCTAGTCCAACCCCCCCTAAAGACTGAAGCACTGGTGTGTGAGACTTCAAGACGTGACAGGAGGGAAGAGATCTAATCAAGTGCTTAAGGCCATACTCAGAAGCCCAAAGTCAGTAATAGCCTTGCTCTGCCCCTGCTCTGAAGTCAAGGTTCAGGTCCGCCCTGAAACATCTTCTCCAGCCAAACCACTTAGCCCATTGTTTGACTTACCTCTTGCTAGCTTGTTCACATATTAAGGACTCATTAAACTGTAAATTATATAAGTAATGTTTTCTGGTTTCCTACTGTAAGGAAGAGTTTTCTAAAGCAAAATTAATACCTCCATTTGCAAGGGAAGAGGTTGGTACAAACGACTGTGCTTTCAAGAGCACTTTAGTTCCATTAAGTGAGATACAGCAATAGACTAGGAAAAGCTTATGAATGATTTTCCAGTTGCATTCTTCTCACTGTCACATTTTCTCTGTCAAACCTGTGATTCTCATAAGAAGTCTTTACTGACAAGAATCAAGTCCCACTGCAAATGACAACTGCGTTTTCTCGATTTCATTAGTCTCTCCAGCCAGCCAGCAAAACCGGCCACTTTGTAGTTTGTCATCGTCTTGGAAACTAATTTAATACTGCCCTATGAAATGACCCCTTCCTAGAATGTACTGTATAACTGGCACAACACATGGATTTTCCATCCCAGATATGGCAGAGATCATATAATCATAGAGGAAATAGTGAGAGCACTGTCATGTCAGTCATGGAGGAGGTTATTTTAACTCATGCCCAAAATGCTTTGTGTGTCCAATAGGGAAGAACATTTTCTTTCTCCTTGGACATAAAAGAACCATTGATTTAAAAAGAAATCAGTTATACACACCCACGGTTCATCAGTTGTCACCTCATCACAGGGCGAAAATTAGTCTTAGCAGTTCACCCAGACTGGGTGGAGGGCAGATTGCAAGGATTTGAAAAAGCCAAAGGAAAGCAAAACAGATCTGGCATTATGAGAAGACATGTAGGGCACAATTACGCTCTGCTTTTTGACTTGCGTAGCATGGGAAAGATTGTGCTGCTGCTGGAGGGAAGCATGTATGCAATGGTTGTGAATGGCAAACTAGGAAGGGAAACAGATGCTTGATTCATCCTTACATTGAAAGAGAAATCTGTTCTTCCTGTTTGTTTTTGTTTTTTTAAAATTTTGTTTTCTTGAGTGCAGTGTCAAAATGACACATGCAAAGTTATGCAAGTATATCACTGATACCAGTGAGATACCAGAAGGTAGCAGAGGGATAGAGACTGAAAAAAAGATAACTAACCAGTGGCCTGAATATTTTAAAAGATCTTTAAGATTTGGCAGGTATGTGAAAAAGAAGGGGTTTTAGACATGCTAGAGACAGATTATTTGAGTATTTTATGATACTGATAGTGTCATCAATAATGTATCTATTATTCAATAGTATATAAAACAGAGTAATATAAAATATACTCCTATAATTTAACCTTCTGGACAAGTCTTCAATAGAATCTTGAAAACATATATGGCAAGCATCTATCTTTTTCTTGCTTTCCTTTTTTTTTCCTTAATGTATTGTGAAGATGACAGAGAGGCAAAATTCCATGCCTATGATCCCTTCTCCTGGTGAAGAGGAAAAAGCTCATATCAGAGTCACTACTCGATGCAAAATAGGTGACTGCATATCTCAGGTCCTGTCATAATAATCCTGTATCATGCCCAAATAAGTTCTAACCAAAGCCATCAATATACATCTTTTCAGATTTTGTGGACTCACTGCAGCATGCCAATGTCATTTACAGGAGATGATGTCATCGAATGTCAAATGATGTTTAGGACTGCACTAAAACTGTTTGCACTTCGCCAGCATCCAATTATGAAAGGATGAATAATAGGTGCAAAATAACGTTGTCAGCTTAGACCAAAGACAACCAGTGTAGTTTTCATACTCTACAAGGGTCACCAGATCAAGATAGTGTAATCAAAGGGAGATCTGCTGTACCTTTTCCATTCACTGCTACTTCATGGACACTCCAAGAGGTGTTACATTGTTGTAAAAACATGTATTAAATAAGCATTCCATGCAGGATTTGTTGTACTTTCTGAAAGGTCAAAATAGTGAAGACACAAGATGCAGGAAAATGCCAGATAATCAGTTCTGTGAAAGCTCTGCTGATATACAGGTGTGCATGAGTGCATATTTACCATTCAAGAAAAGAAAGCTGATAAATGGGGTCAAATTTAAAAATATTCTAATTTTTAAGAAGCTGAAATGTAAAGCCTATCCTAATCATATAATTTGTACTGGAAAAGGGGGTGAGGTAAATAATAATAGTAATTTCCGCTCCACCTGCTTCATGAGAAGAACTTAATGATGGTGAAATAAATGCTTAACTAATGAAGTCAAAATTATAAGTATTTTGATAGATTAATAAATGAAACTCAAAACCACTTTAAAATGTTTACCACTGATGCAGATAGCAGTAAGGCAATAATAGAAACTACTTAGCAATTCTTTTCTGTAAGCATTTAAAAGAGTATTGATCAGCTGTCCAGGTATTATCTGTGATCTTACTTTTGCTTGCCTGATACTATGTTTCATTACAGCAAACTTTAACCCGGGGGCACTATGGTATTTGGGAACTACTGCTACTTAAAAGAGAAGGGGAGGAGGAGAAAAGAAAGCCCAATATTTTTTGTATGAGCTTTGGGAAACAGAAGACTCAGACTTCAGAGCTAGAATAAAATTGCAGTTGAAAACAAAAGGCCTGAAGATTGTTCAAAACAACTTCTTCCCTTCAAACACAGTCACAAGGCTAACAGGATCCAAGAGACATTGATTCTCACTGAAAGCCAACAGACCTGTGCTCCTAAATCACATAAGCGATTTTGAATATTTCCACAAATGTGATTCCTAATTTCCCAATAATCTGCACAAGGCTTCACAAGCAATTTTTACTTTTTTGAGCATAGGGTGACTCTCAAGACACCAGGGCAAAGAAAAAAGAAACTCCCTTTAGAGAAGACTATAATGTTTTGCTGGCAGGAGTTGAAGAAGTGAGATATCCCACCCACACCTACCTTTTGTTATGTGCTGCTGTCTCTGCCAGGAGGGAGAGAATCAGGAAGCTGCTGATGGGAGCAGGAACAAGTACTGGCACCAACAGAACTGGCATTTCAGGCTTTTTGTGTTGCTTACAACACTTATTTGGAATTTGGTAAAGCAGAGACATATACTGACTGAACAAGATAATGGATATAATTCACATTTGTAGTTTGAAGGAATCTGAACTTTGTAAAACCTGACAACTGTCCAAACGTTTACCCTGATGGTCCCACATAAAGGAAACACTTTTACATGGCAATAAAGGAGGCTATATTGGAGACAACCATTGAGAATATGTGAAAAATATTTGATAGATGTACCTGATGAATTTCTTGTGAGAGAGTTGGTTTACCACTCAACTAGGTTTCCTGATGACTCTCTTGCATTTTTAACTACAAGCAACTGCTGGGGAAGAAAAGGCATATGTGAAGAGAGGTGGACTGAGCCTTGGGAGAGTTTCATCAATGTTGAGATAACTTATGTTTAATCAACAGTTTGTGACACACCCACTGTCCTGGTTTGAGCCAGGAGAAGCCAGTTTTCCTTTTACTGTGTTTTTGTTTTTTTTTTTTCCCCTTCAGTAAGCTTTCTTTTAAGTAGTACCAGAGCATTCAAAATCTTTATATTTGTCAAGGTCTGCTCAGCTCTTCTGTTATTCCAACAAAAGAGCTGTGATGATGCAGGAGCACATACAAGAGTGATTTAGGTGAGCAAGGGGAGTCGTTGACAGCAAGAGGTTTAGGGGCTATTTTCTTTAGATTTGATAAAAGCACAAATGGGCTATGTAAAATATTTCAGCTGATAGGAACATATCACAGATGCTTCATCTGTGTATAGTTTACAGATAATCTTACAAATAGTATGGGCATTTTCTTATTTTTGCTATTTTTTCCCTATGAAATATTAACTCAGATATTGATTAAAATCTAGATATCCCAACCTTCTGGCTAGAAAAGCCCCTTCAGCAAGTGGTACCTATTGTCTTCCAAGCCTGTAAGACCCAAACATTCCTCTGCTGTGCTTTGACAAACTTCTTAAAACAAAGCACACATATTTGATCCTTAAAAAAAAGGTTATACTTAAAGGTATAGATAAAACAATGACTGCTAGACCACAACTAAAATTTTTCATGGCATTTGCTGTACCTTGCACGGTTTAGTTAACCTTTCCTTTTTTCAGAAAAAGACTTTCATTTGGATTTAGCATCATTTAACTAGCCTTTACTAAAAATTCTCTGTTACGAACATTTTTTATTCATAGGGAATGCAAAGGTAAATGTTATCAGACTGCATTTGGACAGAGCACATGAAAATGTGTGTAAGAATGGTTTGTAGTACTATTTAGCTCCGTATATATGCTGGCTACTCCTTCAAAACTCTTGCTTCCTTTAATGCTGTGTCAGGAATCAGAATTATATGCCTCACCTATAGAATCCACACTAATTTTACTGGGGACTGGCGTGGCCTTTGCAATAAATAATCAATTTAAGAAGTGAAATGAACACTTCTTCGCACATTGCAGTCTTCAAGCTGGTAAAGGCCCTGAGGCCTTCACACAGCAAAGGGTAGAAGATTTTTTTGGTTTGGGGGCATAGGCATACTTGCTAAGTGGGGAAACTAGGTCAGAAGTGTCATAATTCTGAGGTCTGGATATGGGTCAGCTGGCTAATTGCAGTCATCTTAACTGACACTACCTGAGCTGTCCTGTATGTTATCTGTTCCCTAACCATAAGGTCTGGACCAAAGTTGATTTGGAACATCTTATTTTAAGAGGTGAGTTTTCTCCATCTTGCCTACATACTGCTGTCACTTAGAGTCCAGGAACATCTGCTTATCTCCTCATGGGCCTGACTCAGCGGGCCTAGTGTGTCTTAATACATTGAATTCAACAGAAAGCACAGAAGTCAGCAGAGTTCCATTCTAAAATGCTAACAGAGGAATTAGTAGTACCCTGCTGTGGTATAATTGACTGACAAATTGTTGGATATGTATATGAGCATCTTGCAAGCCTTAGAGAGCTTAACTCGTGCTTTCCATTTCTCCAGAGAGCATCCTAACCACTAGCCTTAAAACAAATCAAGTATCTAGCAGTTAGGGGCCTTACGTCTGATAGGACAAAAGGTTTGTGTTCTGTTAACAAACTTGAACAGTTTTGAGAGGACCAAGTGCTTTGTAGTCTTCACCTGAAGATGGAATTCAGATTGTAATAACATCTAGACTTTATCTCAACCTGATAACTTCTGTGAAAATCATAGACACAGCTTAATCTTGAGTGACCTGATTGAGATTGCTGTCTGAGGCACAGTTTTGTGGTAGTGTATCTATAACATTGTCAAGGCCGCAGTTAGTATCATTGCAATGTTTTGATGCACCTGTTGAGGCCAGTGTGGGCTCAAAGATTGCCACACTATGCTCTAATTAGCTTCAATGAGAACCTAATTTGGCGATAATTATCAAAGAGTTGTCTCCTCTGTTCTACAAGCAGGGCATATTCATGGGTATTTTCCATATGAACTTCAAATCTGATGAACTCCTGCCCACCTGGGGACCTCATTTTGACAGCCTCTGAGGAAATGCAGTAAGCTGGCTAATTCTTGGTAAACTGTATATTCAGATGTTAGTACACTCAGGCATGGCTCAGAATAGTCCATAGGACTGCAACTGCAATGTCATGATCTTTACTCCCTTGAGTGCCTTAAGGTGAGGGTATCATTCAAATTTTACTGTAAATATGTCCTTGTCCCTGAGGCATGTGGATATCAAAATCCATGGGTGCAGAACCAGAATTAAAAACCAAATAAAAATCACCTCAACAAGATGATTCTCAGATTACAAACTTAATTTGCAGAGTTTTCAGACTGGTTAGAGTCCCAAGTAACCCAGAGGTTACTTGTCCCATAGGTGACACTGCTCTCTGAGGCAGAGGTTGTCAGAGATCTCCTGAGAGGTGATCTTGCACCTGACTGAATCTTGTGAGCCTAAGTAGTGAACCTCAGTTTACCATGGGATCCCTGAGAAATGGCAAATACTAACTTGCCAGTAACGCTTTCTGATTTGCTTTTTGGAGCAGAGTTGCACTCCAAGGAGGTGCCTTTCTTTCCATAAATAGCTTCCTTGTGTCCCCACCCTTAATGGAAAGCATATCATTAGGCAATTTAACTTAAATAATCATAATCTACTTTCAATAAAATCTTAATCTCTTCAGGACTCTTCTCTTGAAAACAACTCAGTCACAAACTGAAATTAAAATATGGGAGAACACGATTCACTGGTAGCACAGGAGAACAACATACTGAGCCTACTAACCCTTCTCTCCCTCCTCCTTCAAAGAGCTGTTAAAAGATCAAGGCACAGAACCATTACAAAATAAACAAGCACTACAGATTTTTGCAGTAGGTGGGACCATCTGGACAGATAATGTCACCCTAAACAATCTGCCATCCAGTTGCAGGGAATGAGAAAGAAGTCTTTTGTGACTCAGAGCTAAAAGGCTGAGATGGCAATGTGGCTTATTGGCTCCCTGGTTCTATTACAGAATATAATTATTATTTATTATTCCAGATAATGCCAAAGGATGTGGCCAAAAATCATCCTCTCTGTTCACACTATCTGAATTGTGCCATGTATCTGAAAAATGCCAGCTGAACTAATAGATGTGGGCTGCTATTCAAATTACTTTCTCTGCTACATTTCTGCAGACCAGTCAGCCCACAACCCAGCTTTTTCCTTGGCATCCATATAGACTTCTGCATAAAGTGTTGTGTGACCCACGATTTGCTCTAGTCTTAGAACAACAGTGCATAGAGGGACCTGCTCGTGGCCCTGAAAGGCCTTCTCTGTTTATGGCAGAATGAAACACATAACATAGCAGTGAGGCAATGCAGAAGAGTTCTCAGCAACCACCTGCAAGCACAATCCAGGCCTATAAAACTGGTAACATGTTCTTACTTTTCGTTATTAAAATACTCCTTTAAAATGCTGAAGTCAGAGAGGTTGCTTTTGCAGGATATACTGAGTCTCTGATGAAAAATTTAAGCAGGAAGCCAGAAGAGTATTAACAGGAGTAAGGATTCCTCACACACTGGAATTCTAAGAGCAATTTTGAAGCTGTTCTGAGCAACATAAGGAGCTAACACTTAACTTCCTGCACAAGAACTGTCTTGTTGGAGTCATTAAATTTTACCACACAAAAATTATTACCAATTAGAGCCTACAGCTGCTTCAAACCCCAGAATCCTGACTTGCTTGTGAGAAGGCAGGCAATTAATTTTCAGCAACAACAGAAATACAATAGGATTTGTGTGATACCTTGCTGTAGTATTCTTCCAATTGCTTGATTAATAGGCACAATTAGAAATAAGTGAAGAATACAGAAAGACAGAGAACAGAGCCAGACACTCATCTGCCATCAGCTGGTGTCAATGCAGTGTGCTTCTGCTATAGGGAAGTGCTACTTGAAGATAGGAATGTTTGCAGCAGACCCACAAATGTGGATCTGGACTATTTAATGTTACTTGTTTCTTTGCTTATATGTGGGTGTTTTTGGAGTGCAAAATAGAGATTCTAAGGCTTACTGGTATAAACTATTTTGAAAGGAATAGAGAAGCTTGAATGTGCAAGATCTTCCTGGTTATTGCTTAGATTATATTGTTTTGATAAAAAATACTTTGACCATAACTGGGAAAGCAATTCCAAAGGTATTATTGTAAAAAGATAATACTTCTACCCTGAGAGAAATGTTGATATTAGATGAAGGCAAGAGGTAAAAATAGCAGGCGTCAAATTTATTACAAACAAAAAAAGACAAAATAGTAAATGAAAGAATTGGAAAAAGGAATTCATTATATTCAGATTGTATGGATGAAAATTTCCTTTTCTTGTGCAATCTTGAGAAAAAGTCCAGTCTAGTAATCTTCCCAGCTAATCACCAAAGCACATTTCACTCCGTGCTTCTACCATCTCAATTTACTTTGACAGTCTTTCCGTTCAATGTTTGTTAAAAATGTATGCAATTATCTACTTGGTTATCTGCTCTAATACATTGGATACAGTCAATCAATTTTGACTGTACTTATGGTTAAGAAAGCTACAAAAGCCTTCATGCTGTTGCTGCCACTGTTCCATTTGTACGCAGGCACTGAGAGGGTGCAAATAAGAAAAAGCCAAGTGATACTTCAAACAGAACAGAGATCACAGCGTAGGCATGTGCATATCCTGTCTGCATTATACCTCCAACTTCCTCTTTGCATTCAGGGATCTATATTCCTCTTGATTCTTATTTTAATCTGATAAACACATAATTGGAAAAGCTTTTGCTTTGACTTCAACTTGTTATTTCTGCAGTGTTCCCCACAAGTATAAACTCATTACTATTTTTACTTTAAAGATATGCTAATTTATTTTTAACAAATAAAAGATAAGGAGCAAAATATTGTTTCATCTTAGACTAGTTATAACTTGCATTCTGCATCTGTTCAAGGATATTCCTTTTGTTTCATTGCATATATCACAACACCAGAAGATGCAGTAACTCTATTTTCAGTTCCCCACGTGTCACTGAGAAAGAAACTACCTCCAGGTTCCTCTGACAGATATGCTATCTACAGGGTTACAGAATCATACCTGAGGTCTCTATCCCCTGTGAATGTTCATGGTTTCAGGAGGAGGAAAAGACACTGACTGTTCAGGATCCTACCAGAGTTCAATGGGAGTGCTGTCTGGGGAGGCAGGAAATCAGGTTCATATCTCTATCTTAAATCAAAGTAGTAAGATGCTTTAGAGCTATTTATCAAGTTGTTTACCAGGTTAGGACAATGGCTATACCTCTACCATTTTCTTACTCTGATATCTTCCTTATGAATTTCTGAAGTGGGCAGTCTGTAATGAAGGCTGCTTAGGATTTAATGACTGGATGTTTGAGCCCAGTGGCAAAAATAGGTCCATTTAGGAAGTTTTCCTGGTGGTAACGTGGGTGAGAACTAATCTTAATTGGCAGCTGAGTGTCAATTGGACAGACTGAAACCTGAAGGCCTGAAAGTTATAGGAACTCTAAGATGCCTAAGTATCTTGACAGATATATGTTTTGCAATATGCTAACCATAAACATATTTGCTTTCTTAAACATCTGAATGTATTTCAAATTATGGCCTAGCTTACTCTGAATCTTCTTTCAGGTGCTGCCTGCGGCTGTTGATGGTACAGGCTAATCCAGACCATAGTGGTTATTCCTCCTTCTTCCCATCACTAATGTTACCAGTCATTATTTAAGTTTTTTTTAAAGGAAAACTGCCTGGAATTCCCACCAATGAAAACAATAACTTTTTTTTTTCTTTTTTTTTTTTAATTTAGTCCTGTTTAGTTCTGTTGGGTTTTGCCCAAATGGATTTGTAGGTTAATCAGTTGTTATTTGCTTTCTGCTCCTGTCACTTAACCAGTTATTTTTTGCATTCTGATGCGTTTCTCCGCAACATCAACACATTTTTATTTGAAACTCAGAATGCAGAATTTTTTCACTTTGAATTTTGAGATTGCATTTTGTAACTAAAATATTTGTTGGTAGCAAAAAAACAACAACAACAAAAAAAAAAAAACTAGCACTGAAAAGATGAAATAACTCCCACTTAAAATCAAGCACTAGGCTAGAGAAAACATGTTTTTAGTGGAATGCAAGCTGTTTTCCTTTCTCCCTTTCTGCTTTTTCATTTCAGCCACAAACACAACACATCCATCATTCTCCCAGTTCTAATCTCAGACCATAAGCTGCTGCACCACGGCATCCAGTGCCACCTGCAAAATTACTGACACCACCACCCAAAGCACCAGGGAGCACTGGGGAGGCCTTGAAACCAAGGACCAACTGAGTCTGACGAGAACACAGCAGACAGTAACAAAGTTTTGGACAACCAGCAGCTCTGGAACTCATTCTTACAGGATTTAAGCCAGCACAAGCTACGTTATGTTCCTACGCTAGCTCTGAGGCACTGAGTAGTCAAAGCTCCAGAGTTTGTGCAGGAGTCAAGATGCAGGAGGTGCGACATGGCCTGCGCAGCACCGGAACACATGGGAACCAGTCATCAGGGTCTGGCCAGGTGGGCTTGTCTATTTGTTGGTTTTCTGTTGTTCTTCCTCAGACAGGACTCACCTCTAAGCAAAAACCTAGAATGTTTCACTATATTAGATATAAGTAATTGAAAATCAGATATAGTAAGAATAGGAATATATGGGCTGTTGAGCTGGTTTTTTGAGGGTGTTTTCTCCTTTCTTTTTCAAGCCAGGTACAAGAAAGCTAATATAATTGTTTTCAGCCCTTCAGGGACTGGATTTAGTCTAGATTTATAAAAGATGCAGAGCATCATCTTAGTCAAAACACTTCCTAAATTTGTCTTTTCACTAAAAGGAGGCCACCTAGAAGATTAAAAGCTTTCTTCTTTATTCTGCCTTAAAAAACATAATTACAATCTAATTTAAAACTCTAATTGAGTGCACTTGTATTGCTACGATGTTCTTTTTCCCTTTAGGGACAGTATTCCTATTAGTCACACAAGCTGTCTAATAATTTCATGGTCCTTCTTTTTTCCCAACCTACACCTCCATTCTAAATGAGATTTTTTTTTTTTTCTTGCGTGGGTTTTTTGTTTGTTTTTGGGAGTATCTCAAGTATATCCTAATAAATTCAGGAATTGTTTTAGTTGAAACAGCAGGCCACATCTTTAGGCAGTGTAAATTATCATTACTCTGCAGCTCTGTGAAGAAGGATCTTGGAGTCCTGGTGGACAACAAGTTATCCATGGGGCAGCAATGTGCCCTTGTGGCCAAGAAGGCAAATGCCATCCTGGGTTGCAATAAAAGGAGTGTTTCCAGAAGGCAGAGGGAAGTTGTTCTTCCCCTCTACTCTGCCCTGGTAAGACCACACCTGGAGTATTGTGTCCAGTCCTGGGCTCCCCAGTTCAAGAAGGAGAGGGATTTACTTGATAGAATCCAATGGAGTATATGAGGATGTTTAAGGGACTGGAGCACCTGTCTGATGAGGAAAGGCTGAGAGACCTGAGGCTGTTTAGTCTAGAGAAGAGAAGACTGAGAGGGGACCTTATTAATGTATACAAATATCTGAAGGGTGTCAAGAAGGAGGGATCAATTTCTTTTCAGTGATTCCCTGTGATAGTATGGGGGGCAATAGATGCAAACTAGAACACAGGAAGTTCCACCTCAACATTGAGGAAAAACTTCTTTACTGTAAGGGTTATTGAGCACTGAAACAGGCTGCATAGGGTGGTTGTGGAGTCTCCTCTGGAGACTTTCAAGATCTGTCTGGATGCATTTCTGTGTGGCCTGCCCTAGGTGGTCCTGCTCTGGCAGGGGGGGTTGAACTAGATGGCCTCCAGAAGTCCCTTCCAACCCCTAACATTCTATGACTCTGAGAACAAAAGGTAACTTGCCTCAGATAAGAATCTGACCCATGAAGAAAGTAACTGAGGAAGTATGAAAGTACACTATTTTTAAAAGCTTGAGAATTTGTGTTCTGGCTACAAAAACAAGCCAGCAGTGTGAATTTTATTAAAGTGATCAGTTTTTTTTACATTAAACAGCAATTGATTGTTGCATAAAATAGTACCACTCAAAACATGATGATTCCATCTTTCTGATTAAGGTGAGTATAAATTCTCTTAAGGTAGTGATTCATACAGACAACATCACCTTTCCTTTGGTTGTGGAAGTGACTTTATCTGAATCTGTATTTTGTGAACAGATCACGAGAACACTTGATGTTACCTCTTTGCCCATAAACCCCTTTTTGCTATATTTAAGCTTATCTTTCTATACCTGAATTTAACTGATAACTGATTTACTATGTTTGTTAGACTACTTAAGTACCTCTTTACAATCAAATCTTACAGTTTACTGAGTACTTTATGCTGTCAATATTCACAGGAGCATTTTAATGTAAGGTTATTAGGAGACTACATTGTTTTTCTTCTACTAAATCACCGGGAATGCTGGTAAGTCTTGGGCAAAGCAAATATGTGAACTTTTAACTGATTTTCTAAAGCTAAAGAATTAGTTCTGGCTTCCATAGCCATTGCATAGTCTTTGTAAAACAAAAGATGTTTTAGCATTTAAGAGTTGTCTTTTATTATTTTCCATGCTATGCCTTCAGGCCTTAATTCATAAGCATTATCTTTGTTCTAGTTTTAAAGCTTTTAAGGAAAAACAAATTTAATTACATATGGGGTATGGAAAACTTTGGTTTTAACCACTAATCTGTGGCATGTAACGAAGTTGAATGGAAGGAATTCAAGGTTCTGAAGTATCATGTTTCCTATGTTTGTCTACATTGCAAGAGTTTCAGGGTTTCTCAGTGAAAATCAAAATTTGCTGAAATAAAAGACAAATGAACCACCATGAATCTTTAAAGTTTCTGAAATATTTCATTTTTTCTAGGTTTTTATTTTGCAAATATTTATTTTTGCAAATACCTAAAAGAAACTATTAATAATGTGAATAGTTCTTGAAATAATAAAAGCTACCAATAAAAGATGTATTGAAATTCATTGCACTCATCTCTCACCATTTTCTACAATGGAAGCAAAAAAAACCCAAACCACAAAACAGACTGTTGTTACTTCTGTTCTTCAATGTTTTTTAGGTATAGAAACAAAAGATAAACAGAAATACTCTTCTGAGCAGAAGACCAGATAAGCTGGTGAACATATATATAACTTTGCTAATATCAGACTGCTTTCTCAGTTTTCACTACCCAAGGATTTAGCTCAGGAAATGGTACTTTTCCAGTGCCAGTGATTATCATCCCTCTTTCTGCTTTGTCAGATTGGGATGTATTTGGTATTATCTGAAACAAACACATCTGGCAGTAAATCTGCAAAGATAGCTTGTTTCAGACCCTGAACCTCCCTTCCTCACATGCATGGAGCTCTAAGGAGGTTCAGTATGCATACGAAAAAAAATCTAAGGCTGTAAGAAAGGTTAAAAAATATTACTATTTTAGAACACTAGCCCAGGGCTGCAGTATTTAATTGAATTTACTGAATTTCAGCTAAGTAGCAACTATCTTTCTGACCTGAGGGATTCCTGTATGTATTAATAACTTCAATGGTATTAACAACACAGCTAACATAGCACTGGAGACATGATAGGAAGTTTTGTATTTGTAGAGGAAAAAAATGCTTTTGATTGATATGATTCCTGATCAGTCATTCACAACTTACTGTTGTGACCCCACTGACCCTCACAGTTCTGCTGCATTAGATTTAATTGCCTCAGTGCGTAATTGCTATGAGCCAATCGTTATCACAGCTGTACACAGGCAGTTTGTCATCTGACTGTGCTTAATTAACACTACAAAATCCTAAATCTATATCCAATTTTGACTGCCTGAGATTCATGATGAATTATTTGCTATTTAGTTATTAGGTTCCCATGGAAGTGACTAGCTGTTAGCTTAGGAAGAACTGGCTCAAGCAGATTGGATGTTTGTGGTATGCCCCGAGAACAAGCTTAGCAGAGTGGTTATCATCTGAGCATCCAATGGCTCCATAAAAACCATTTAGAGGAACAGTTTAATTTTCATGTGTGAACATGCTCATTTTGGAATTCCCTTGAAACTCACAGGAACTACTTCTTAGGTTAAGTTTGATATAGGATGAAATAACATCAGAGCTTGTGTCAGAAGCAGCACTGGTTAGGGAATATATAGGAAAAAAACCTCGTATGTCTCAATACTCCAGAATATTGTGGGTTTTCTCTAGTAGCTATCCATAGGTAATACAGTTCAGTTAACTGCTGTGTCCAGTAAGAGTACCAAAGATGGAGTTTGGATCTCCTTTTAAAAATATCTTGAAAACCTCTAGCTGCTCTATCTCTGCCACTCCCTCTCTTTTTAACACACCACAGTGTAGTTTGTATGTCCTAGAAAAACTACTGTGAAAAGAAAAAAAAAAAAACCAAAACCAAAAATTCTGAATCAAGAAATAGTAAATCAAAGCAAGAAACAGCACAGAGAAAATGGGCGTTTGTCTACTTGTATCTGAAGCACACATTTACTTATGGAACTGGCTCAATCGATGATAGATTCTCTGTCACATATCAACAACATCTGTCTTTGCAGGTTTTCTTGAGAACTCCAAGTGACTAATACTCCTAGCTAAAAATGAAATCCTTTGCACAAATATCCACTGTCCAGACATCACAGATAGAAATGCACATCAATGCTCCTCAACTGCAACTTCTTTCTAAAACTGAAACTTATGATTCTTAATAATGTCTGTATATCTCCCTCCTAGGCACATTTATTATCAAGAAGAGGTGACACTTTCCACTTGGATACAACAGTGAAAAACTTGCCTTCTCTTCCGTATTTGTAAAGTGCAAGTTTGGTAACATTAGAAGCACCTGCAAGAGGGGTTTAGCACTGCCTGTTCCTATGTTGTCATGACCTTAGCAATCCTTTAGAACCACCACAAATAGACTTACGGGCCCGAGCTTGCTGCAAAGGGGTGGCACCATCAGTGTAAGTCAAATAGGTGGCAGTTCTATCATTTTTTTCAGAATGAACTGGAAAGCTTAAAGCAAATGAAGCTCCTTTAAGCCTAGTAATGGCAGTGGTAGCTTATGCAGGGGCACCATTTCTCCCTGCATCAGCTGCAACAGACACGTCACTAATTGTGCAGCATTGTGGGTTAGTTTTTTAGCATTGTATCTCTTCTCACCTAGACAGATCTTGGATAGATTCAATGCACCTGATTAGCTTCTTTTATCATTTTTGTGACAGGAACATACTCTACCCTGCAGGGCATTGGCATCCTTGTTGAGTGTTCTTTAAAGTATTAAAATCTATGAAAGATCTTAACCGTTATAGATTTTCCACAGTTAAATGTATTCTGTGTCTTTCTTCTGCAAAGCAGAGACGATGTCACAGAGCAGAATATAACATTGGGTTTGTTTTAAATACAACGAGATTTAATAGGCAGAGATCATACCACTGAAATCCTAAAGGTTTCTGCTCTGTGTCAACCTGCATTGCCTCATATCTGAAACATGACAGAACCTTTCAATCAAATGGCAAAAAATATCAGCACACAGAAACAGTAATGGAACACGTGAAAACTGTGGCACTGCCTTCTTCATGTATCTTCTATCTATAAATTGCACCAAAGCTACTTTTGTACTATGCTTGAAATCTTCAGATAAAAAGGCTTTTTTCTACTGATTATTTACTTTTCACTGTTTATGAATTATCATCTCTCACCTATAAGTTAGAGCAGTGCTTCCCATCTTTCCTGCTGGACAGAAAATGTAGGTTTTTGCCATGACAGCCAAAGGCCACAAAGCAAACACAAATTCCTGCTCCACTGCTATGATTCTCAGTGGAAGTACTAGTGTTACTGAGCCTGCTCAAAGTAACAGTATTGTGACTGCATTCAGCTGATGGTCAAAATTAACATCTTGCCTAAGACCTAGGAACAACTGGGAGAGAGGGTGACCAGAGATAGGCTGTCTTCTGCCACAATCCTCTCCCGAGTTAAGCTCCTTTACTCTCTAAAATGCAGCTACCTTTTCGAACAGCCTTGCTAATGACAAATAGGAAAGATAGATTGTAATTTTGGTTTTGTATTTTTTTAAAAACCAGTCAAACTACTCAGGTTAGGAAAAAATTATCTGTGAGGCCATTGTCTAATATTTTATGGTGACAATGTCCAGATTCTGATCTTATTACTCTGAATGTTTGTTGTCCATCAGGATCAGCTAAGTGACGTCATGGCCTCACTCTCTCATTGTGTGGGACTGGGGCAGCAGCACAGTGCAAGTGCAGCAGCAAATGGCACATGCTGTACTTTCAAGATGGTTTGAGCCAGAATGATTCACACATTTATGAAGCTTTCAGCATTCAAAACACTTTCATAAAAATTCATCAGTCACTCAACTACTAGCTAAGAACAAATAAGAAAACTTATAGTTGCAAAGACATATTTGGATAACAATCCTGAAACATTTGTGAATTGCTCTTATTTATCCAGTCCTGTCTATATTAAATTTCTTTACAAATACTATGTCCCTAAAAATTAAAGACCCATCTCTACTATCCAGCCACAATGATTTCATTATTTCAGCAGCTTTACAGCTTTGCCTGATACTCATATATTTCTGTATAGCATTCTGCTCACCTGCATGTAAATATTTCCCCTGATTTATCAGGCTAAAGAGATCTGGCTCCTTAGATAATTGAAATTACTCGCAGTATTTCTAATTCAGTTGCTATGCTGTTTGGTTTTTTTGTTTGTTTTTATTGACACCTTCATATCTTTTGAAATGAAACCAGGCTAATGAAGTTATTAACTTTTAGAGATAATTAGTACCTTGATATCATTTTTTCTTTAATTTGTTTGCAGGAGCAACATTGCTTATAAACAATCAATTCAGCAGTTGTCTGATTTCTTCCCTTGATCTGAAGCTACTCTGTAACCCTGCCAAAACAGCATGACTGGGATTACTAATTCTAAAATTTTCCTTTTCCAGTACCAACCCAACCAGTCAATCTACTTTCTGTAGAACAGCCATATTTCTCAACTGCTTGGTACACTGATGTATTTTTATTTACTCCATATTCATGCAAAACACTGAGACACATGCCAGGCCACATACTCAAAAACTCTATGAATTTAAATGAAGCTAGAAAATAATGTTCCTGAGAAAAAAGGTTTAATAATTGTTCTTTCTGTGAGCAAGTATTTCTCCAGCAAAGACCCATTTTGTTGTAAAAACATATACATCTTTTAGGATCTTTGAGCTAAATTCTGAAGTTTAGACTAATTGCTAATTTATTTTCATTGTAGAGAGGTTTTGCCAAAGGTGACAGTGATCAGAATTTGATCTTGATTTTTTCCAGCATGAAAAATAGATTGCTTGATATTAACAAATTTATCTCTTTTACCTCTCCTGTTTATGATTACAAGTAATGAGAGTCTTCTCTATCTTACGTATTTTAGTGAAAAATTTTGCAGTAGTTCAAACTCACCTTCAGCTTGCAATCTCTTAGTAAGAAATAGCAATCCTGTTATTATTAATAGTTTAAAAAATAATTAATCCATTTTGCAGGTGAAGAAATAATTAAAAAAAAATAAATCACTACAAAGCTCTAAAACCCCAGCATAATAGTGGTCTACTTAGAATGACTCCAAACAATCTTCTAACTTCCATTTATCTATCAACATCTCCAGAATAAAGTACACACTTTCACTGATCTTTTCTCCTTTTCTGTGTTATATTAAAAGAGTTCCATGAAAAAAATGGAAGCGAGTAGTAAACCTACCATTTAATTTCACAGATACCTGATTGTCTTCACAGATTATCAACACAGAATATGACTAAGGGTCAAAGCAGCTCAGAATAGGAATATTGCAAAAGAGGATGAAAAGAGGTTGTTTGCACATCAACCAAACGTACCAGATCAATCACATTTTAAGTCTCTAGCAAAATCATCTTTGGCCTTTATCAGATAGTTCAAAATAGAGAATGAGAAAATTTGCACTGGACAACTGTTTAATTACCCACTGTAGATTTACTTGACAAGCTCTCCTTTTTTATATATATTTTGGTATTTTCTCTCAGCTTTCTTGAGACCTAGGGTAGTACCAGTCAAAATTAATACAGACCATAGCTTAAGCCTATGTAGTATCTTACTAGGTTTGTATCTAATAAGTAAATGTATAAAATAATGTCTTGTTTTGGATGTACACACATAGTCTTAATTATTAATATATGCTTCACATTTGAATTCTCCCTGTGTTTTCTCTTCTTTTGAGTTTAGAAATTTGGAGCTAGATTTCTAGAGCTAATTGGATATCTAAAGCCAATTTGGTACATATAACTAACTAGGTCATATTCAATTCAAACATTGCACAGTGTTATTTTTTTTGTTGTGCTTAATTGTTGTTGTCTGGAAAGATGCTGTTATATTAATACATTTCTAATGTCTGCACTTCTTAAACACTAAGCAGACTGCTTGTTTTAAAAACAAAATGTCCTGGTTTATGGCTCAAACCAGGACATAAACTACCAACATTAAAGTAGATTTCCTTGTTTCACAGAAGTATGGAATAATTTGTATTTTTGTGTTATGCCAGATTTCATAGAGTGAATCAACTGTGCTTACATATTCCTGCAAGTTTCCTCTGTTAACTCAAGCATCAGTTGTTCAACAATTGTTCAAAAAAACTCCAACCAAAACCAAAAGCCCAAAACAACACCAGCTGCATTCACTGGAATGGTTTTGTGACTGTCCCTATCTCCTAACTCTGACAAACTCACCGAGAACCTACTGAAGTAAACATGGGTGCTGTGTGAGCTGTGCTCAACTTGCAGTGAGCCCTAAGGCAAATGGACTTTGGATAATGACCAAGATTACATTTTGTTTCACAACATGATTATTTTCAACTGACAGAGTCCCTCCCAGTCAGTAAAGCAGCCAAGTTGCTATTCAGCTGAAATCTCAGCTTCAGCCTTCAACCTGATGCAAATTGACATAATTCTATTAAAGCTAATGCAAATCTAAAGTTGTTTGGGATTTATTTTTGGGACCACTATGAATACTGCAAAGATTAACACTATCATGACTGAACTCCAAGCTATTGCAGTAAAAATTTTGTGAGGGTATAAATAACTCAAGTTTGAAATATTGCTTTATAGCATAAACACATTTACAAACATGTATGGGGAGAGGTGGCGGGGTTTTCTTTGTTGTTTGGTTTTTTTTCACTTTTAAGTCATATCTAGTAATCACAAATACAAATAATAGCTACTTGAGGATTTTTTGAAATACAGCTTCATACAAATGCTACAGCAAACAGTACTGATATCGTTTGTCTTAGGCCTAGGTTAAACTCAAGTCAGTTTGGAATTTACAAACCAACTCCTTACTTTAATCACGGAATAATAGAATGGTTTGAGTTGGGAGGGATCTTAACGATCATCTACTTCCAACCTCCCTGCCATGGACAGGGACCTCCCACTACAGCAACCTCCCACTGGACCAGGGGGCTCCAAGTCCCTTCCCACCTTCTTGAACACTTCCAAGGTTGGTGCAGCCACAGCGTCCCTGGACAACCTGTTCCAGTGTCTCACCACCATCATAGTGAAGAATTTTTCCCTGATGTCTAACCTAAATCGCCTCTCTTCCAGTTTTAATTCATTCTCCCTTGTCCTATCATTACAAGCCATTGTAAAAAATCCCTCCCCAGCTTTCCTGTAGGTTCCCTTCAGGTACTGGAAGGCTGCTATAAGGTCTCCCCATACTCAGACATAATTCAGACTAATGAAATAGGGGTATGAAGCATGCAAATTCTTTTCATTTATGTATATTTCTTCTTGAGAGCAGTGTTTTATACCACCTGGCTCCAACTACTGAAATCACAGGCTATTTTGTCAGGACCAAAGGACAAGTCCTACACTAAGGGGGGGCACCAATCACCCAAGTTCTACTTGCATAGGATTTCATCTTTTGTAACATAAAATAAACTCTGGAAACAGTAAAACCCCAGTATCTTTACTTATATTTACTTATAGAAGAGTTCAAAGAGTGACTCTGTCCTTCTGAGGTTCTGGAGGTTTCAGCTGGATATTTTCTTTAAGGAATAAGAGAAAATATTTATGGAATAGATACATTAGTATTCCATGCAACTGTTGCTTTAAGTCCTATTTGTTTTTCTGTTGATACTGTAGAGATACTGCTCATAAGCAAACTGCTGTCAAAATGTTTTTTCTCCAGATATAGCACTGATGAGGAGGGTGAGTGACTTGAGGAGGCAGAGAACAGTTGCTGAATTGCTTTGGTACATCTGCATTTGTAAACGCCTGCATGCTGTGAAACTCTTCAGGCACCTGAAGAGATCAGCAAATTGAGACAGAGCTGGGCAGGCTTAAACCAAAAATCAAAGAGGAGCAAGAAATTCCTTATCTAAAAGGAGATTCTTTGGTAGTAGCATAGTGAATGTAGCCATTTAAATAAGATTTTATGGCAAGGGAAAACCTGGTTTAGGGATCAAATAAATTGGTACAGAGTATGATGCAGTAACTGGTCACACAGTGAATTACAGAAAAAAAAAAAAGTGGTTAAAACTGTTAGGCTTCCTGGAGCTCAACAGAAGCTTTTTCACCTGCAGAAGCCATTTCTAGTTTTCTTTTTAAGTTGTCCAGTTTCCACACCCTACTGTTGCTCATAATCCCCTTTGGAAAGCCTTTCCAGTTTTTTAAAAGTTCTGTTCTATTGGACATAATTTTAAGTGAAAAGAAGAAAATAAGAAAATAATTTAGCCAACAGGCATTTTAACACATAGCTGAAGGGATCAAATAAGACAACCTGATATTAACCTAAAACACTTAAGCATTGTTTCCTGGACAAGATAAAAACACTGTGGTTACTCTTAAACTAGAATTGCAAATGGTATGTCACATTCAATTCCTACATATCTATCTGGTGGATATAATATTAAAAAGGACACATTGCAAGTTGAAGCATCTAAAGTCCATTTTGAGTAGTTTGGTCCAGTCACTTGAAGAAGAGGAGAAAAGTAACATAATTAGTACTAGTGAAATATGCTAGAGCTGTTGATATGAATGCTACTAAATTACCCAGTACAACCTAGTAGCATTTTAAAGCTCACCCACATTTGAGGAAAAAAATACTTGTAGGACAAAAACAGTTGCTTAATCACCACACTCAGTATCTATCCTTGTGTCTGAAAATGTTGAAAGTATGAAGGCTTCACATGCAGTCACCACTTGTAAACCATCTGAAAGTCACTAGTTCATCAATTGCCAGGTGGTATCTTCTGGACACTACCACAGTGGATGTCTTAAAAAGACAGTGGAAAACTGAGCCCATTTTTTCCAGTTCTAAACCAGAATGGGATATGATTCAATCTCTAAGCCATGCAATTTTCCTAGTACCTTTTGGCATACTTTTGTAAGGATGGGCATATCTATAGAACTGGCCAAAGGCTTTCAAGGTACAACTGGAACTAGAAGAGTCACAAAGTCACAGCTTTAGTGTGAGGTCTCTGCCAAAATTGCAGGATGCAAATTAAATGGTTTTCTGCTGTTGAAATACAATCTTTGATTCCATATGTATGAATATTTATAAACTAGTCTTAATAATATTGCTGGACTGCATAACTGATTTATATGAAGGAGGAACCA
Organism: Chaetura pelagica; assembly: GCF_000747805.2. NCBI lineage: Eukaryota > Metazoa > Chordata > Aves > Apodiformes > Apodidae > Chaetura > Chaetura pelagica. The sequence goes on along the minus strand of NW_009953929.1, from coordinate 631,132 downwards.
ATTGTTTAATTAAAATGAATGTTAAAATGGAAAAAGCTCATTATTTAATTCATACTTGGTATAATACAACTTTGTTGATTACAGATTTTTTAACTTAATATTATCAATTTCTCCTGGTGAATTTATTTAATCAAATTCCATTTAACTGATCAACACGTAAATCAAGAAAACTTTTTCCTTCTGAAGTCTGAAAAGAAAGATTGTTGCCCCATATTGTACAGTGCTATATATCTGAAACAGAAAGTGCTTGTGGTCTGTTTCCAATTCTTTTGCAGAAAAAACCCTGGTCTATTAAATAATGAAATGTATTGTTACAAACAAAGTGGAAATTAATGATTTAAAATGGTGTATATTTACTGAGATGAAACAGATTCTATTTAATGTATATTAAAAATTTATTCCATAAACAAAACATTATGAGTGTGTATGCTTAATTATTGTAAAAAGCATGACTATAATCCTAAATCTGAATGCTGGAATTTGTTTTGAATTATTTACTCTGTCCTTGAAACAACTGTATTATGCATTGTGAAGAGGAAAAAAAATAAATAAATTAATGTCCTTTCAAGGTAATTTTACAGTTTTGGAAAAATACTACTAAAATCAAATTAGCTACCCCCAGTCATCTGTCATAAAAATATGCATGCACACATTGATACACACTCTCTACCCACGTTAAACAAATACCGTCATACTGTGAAGGCTGCATTACAAAAGGACTGCACTTAGCTGTACTGTGAAACAATACTTATTAGCACAGGAATAAAGCAGCTCAGAAAGACGTCAGCTGCCTTTCTCTGAACAACTTTTCTAAAAGGCATTTGTAAAACTAGACAACTATCATCTCTTAGTAACAACTGAACGTTTTAGGAGACATCCTGTCCGTGTGCTCACTCGCACTGCTGGAGAACATGTGATGCAAAACAAGGTGACTATTATTATTATAGTTTTATTTTTGACTCTTGTTCCAAACTTTGCCACATGTACATGCACAGTGGGGTCCTCAGTTTTTTTAAGAGTGCCTTGTTATTAGTAAGGCAGTAACTCAAATAGAAAGAATGATACTGAAGGTGCTTAGGACTGCACGTGGGTTATATTTCTAAACTGAATCCCATCAGCACAGTTGGTGAAGTTGCATTAATACGGTGCCTACTGAGGGCAGGAGATTCCCATTTAATACCCCTGTGTGTCCATTCCTGTTTGGAATGTTATATTTTGTGAAAGACATTGCTTGTTATGAGTTTTAAGTGTTTGTGGTGTAGTCACAGAGACAGTGTACGTATGAGCAGTCACTTAAACCTGATCCATTACCTGACTTCCTAACAAAAAGTACTGGGAAACTCACAGTTCTGCTGTCCTTTGCAGCCTGCCTTGGTTCATTGCAACTCCCTTAGTGTGACAGAAACCAGGACAGCTTTCCAGTTTCCAGGTCAATGCATACAGCTGCACAGAAGCTCTTGCTGAACTTATCTGGGAAATTACCTGAGCACCCTCGGCTCTCGTTGCCACAGGGCAGGGAGCGTGGGCTCACAGCCCTGTCCCAGCCTGGCCAGGGGTTCATCTGTGTGACAGGTCACCACCCTCTTTATTGATATCTAAGTGCAGACACAGCCTGCAAACTTCCACCAACAAAATCCCCCGTCTTGCAAGCTTTTCCTGATTAATTTCCTAGTCAGTAAGAAACTGTGGGTGTCATAAATCAAAGCGCTTTACACTTTGATGTGTTTGCCTCAAAAGGTCATACTCTCTACAGAGATAATGTAAGTACACAATACCTGTGATGCCTGGCATCATAACTGATTGCAAACAATAATGTCAGTAACACCGTAAAATCTCTGACACTTTAACATGTTAGAAAATCCTTGTTAAGAATACAAAATGAGTCAGTAAAAGTTAGGAAACTGAATTCTGCCTTCCTGTACAGACACCATATGAAATATCATCATGGTCTCCTGTCTTTTCTTGCACTACTTAAGTCAATTCACAAGATAGACTCAAGATTCAACAGATAATGTCAGCACTGATTTCCTTTTCTCCCCCTTCAACTTCACTATTTAATTATCTGATATTTCATTTATAAGAGAAATCCACTACAGGTCATCTCCTGGTTTTCTAGCATCCATTTTTAGCATTGTAAAATCTAGTGAATAAGGTAATAAAGCATACATCTATATAACTGCAAGCATCAGAGCATGATATTACATGCATTTTAAGTGGGACATATTTCTCTGACATGTAGATAGAGATTGCACTCACTTTTCACTACCCAATAAAGTCCTGTTTAAATGTTCCCCATTAAAAAAACAAAATAGTTTTTAATGAAGGGATATTTAAAATTATTGAGGTGGTCCATGGAAGAGCTGCTTGGACAGTGTAAATGAGACAATCAAGGGTTTAGAAGAGTTTAATTGGTGGCTTTTTGAAGTAAAATATTCTGAGTCTACACTGCTTCCTAAAGAACAGACTGTTTCCTATTTGACAGCTGGAGTTGGGTGAAAGAGAATTGCAGGCATTCTAAAACTTGTTGAACAACATGGTTGGCTTTCCTATCACAACTATTAACAAAAAGAAAAAGAAAGACCTTCTTCAGGAATAAGTTCACTTTCCAGAAGCAAAGACTACTCAACATTCAGAATGCTCCCTCCCTCTGTCCCTCCCTTTATTTCAGACTACACTGATTTTGCTTGCAAATGTTTTCTGCTGTGCAGTCTTTAACACACTTCAAGTCTGATTCAAATCTTACTGAACTTCAGAGGAGTCTTTTCACTGACCAATATCATGCTTTGCATTAAAACATTCATACAGCTCACTGATTTATTGTATCTGACCCTAAAGTTTTAACATTTCTACTCTTCTCCTTGTAAAGAACTTGATGGAATGAAAGTAGTTATAAATGGGTGAACCTTAAGCTCTAAATCTGTAATTAGCATGTTCACTTAATTTCCATATTTTTATTTACTCAAGGTCTGCCATTTCAGACCATTTGATGTTATTTACAAATGTAAATTTAAGAAATACTTTATCTTCTCATTCTTCAAATTTAATTCCTGCT
>NW_009953929.1:588580-627907 GCF_000747805.2 Chaetura pelagica | reverse complement strand
CTGCTGAATCAATGGAAGTTGATTAAGAGAAAGCATAATTGTAATTGTTATTTAGTAGAATTGATTCAAAAGCCAGGACTATGTTTACTGGATCAAATTTTAGGATATTTTATGTTACTGTAAATTAATTGACTTAAGCAGAGAAGAGCCAGTTTAGACCAGCTATGGTCTTTTTCATCAGTCTCACCATTTAATTCCATGCATCTCCCAATTAAAAAAAATATTAAAATTAAATACATTTTAAAAAAGCATTTGCATTTTTCAGATTTTTTAAAAACTGCTTAGAGGATGCTTTTTCAGATAACTAGTCTACAATGTCTTTCAGTGTTTATCACATGAAGGCACTCACCTTAAACAGACAAAATATCTTTAAATTTGCCAATTCATATGCAGTTAACAGTCACAGATTTCTGACCTGTGCTTAGAACAGGAAGTGGCAGACTCATGGTGCCTTCGTCTAGCATTCTGCTCACTGGTACACAGCTAGACAGTTGAGGCTAAAAGCAACGAAAAAAAGTGAAAACAGAAGAGCTAGATGTCAGGCAAGAATACAATTAAGTTACTTGAAAAACTAAGGCATCTCTGAGAAAAGAAGAATGAACTATGAAATGAAATTAAGCAGCCTGTAGACTGGGATCAAAAGACCCATCAGATGAGTGCTGTCCTGAAAGGCAAAAAAAAAAAAAAGGAAAAGGTACCTGAGGCATAGTTGATGGATGAAGCTCTGCAATGCAGTGGCAAGTGTGAGATGAAGGAGAGCAAAAAGGAGATGTAACTCAGATGTAACTCAGAAAGCCAAGTACAATAAAAGGGATAAAGAGATAAAGATCAAAGAAAGTGACAAGGAGAAAGCGTATCTTGAGGGACTAGGATCAAAGAATGAGGCATGAAAAGTCTGGCATTAAAAGGGAATGGCTTAGCCTCAGCTTGATGGAAAATTTAGCACCATCTAGAGGTAAAGACATTGCAAGAGGAAATGACAATACAGTTATCTGAGAAACTTTCATGCTAATATTAAAATATGGAGTGCAACAGTAGACTGAGGAAAGCCAGTGAATTGAAGACATTTCAGCTGAGTTGTCTGAGTGGGAAATATTTTCAAAACTGAAAAATTAAACTTAAAAAAATGATAGGGAAACTGGTGTGATAAAACATATGGTATTGAAAAATATTCATGAAAGATTATTTTGGTGTATAAAGAATGGGTCTGGAAGGCAAGTCATACTAAAAGAAAGAAATGAAAAATTTCAAAAACCAGGAAGGACTGAATATGGTTGAGCAGATGCAGAAAAAATGATATAGTGTAAAAGTATGTATAGACTACAACATCTATGGAACTTGTGCACAACTGAAAGCAGTGGGTCTATAATAACTTTTGGACTGAAAGATAAAAATAAGAAAATAATGCCTTGCAGGAATAGGTTACACAGGAAGCAAGAAAGTTCCCACCTTGTCCAGACTTTATGTAAGCATATCCACCAAGATCCCTACTAATGTTACTCATTCTTCACATTGTTATGGCTTCAAAACACATTACAAGCAAAGAAAAAAGGAAAAGGATTACAAAAACTCTGAAAAGTTCACATCTAACATGGCTATATCACTCAGTGATTTCCCTAATAAATTAAGTTCACACTTGGTGGCATAGTTTTAAGACTAGGGCAAGTCTTCTGCTGGAGGTCAGATTTTTAATTTCGTGTTGTGGCTCAACTCAATGTTCAGTTTGGTTGCTTTGCTGGGTAAATCTCTGCTAAGAGCACAATATGTTGTTACTGTTAAAAAAAAGTGTTGCTCATAGATACATAAGGCACAAAATTCCTCTATAAATGTCTCTTTTGCTAGAGGTGTTGAAAATGTGGCCCAGTTTGTCAAAAACACAGCTGTTTTCCTTGAGGTTTCAGAATGCTTATAACAAATAGATTTTTTTTTATGAATTTCTGAGAACACCCTGAGGAAAACAGCTGCATTATTACAGAACCTCTGAAATCTCAGACGAGTCTGAACTATTGTTTTTTGAAAGACTGCTACTTTAAAGCCTTTTTAGTTTCAAGTAATATCACTATATTATTTGATTACTAAAAAGATATTTTAGAGGAATATATGATAGTGATTTTTTTCTGGTTGACTAGGACAAAACTGCTAACACTGACAGACCTTGATTGTTGATATCACCTGTTCAAATGGAGACAAATCAATACCCTACACACGAGATGCAGTGGTGGTTTGTGCTTTTAGGTAATATTTTTTGCCACTCAGCCATTGGGCTGGGAAAGAACCGATACAAGATTCTGTACAGATAGGTAGAATCACCTCTCAACTCTTTCACTAATCTTCATGTATACAACTAAGTCAACAGATTTAAGTCTCACTTCATGGCTGAAGTGCCTTATAGAAAGTTCTTACTGAGATTTCTCTGTGAGGAATACTTACTTCTTTCTTCTGTAGCACCTACATAAAATTTTACTGAAATAGCTGGGGAAATCAATGCCTATTTATTCACAGAGCAATGAAACTAAGATCTAAGACATTTCCTCTTCAGATCTGCTCTGCTTTTTTATGTGACCTTTTCAGATTCACCAGCACTTTCTTAATGCCTAGAAATTTGTGCCTAGAGGCACAAGAGAATGTTTCTAGAGCTCTTCACGAGATATGACATTGACCACACTCAGTCCTCTAAGGTGCTGCATCTTTGCTACAAAAGCCTTCATAGGACCTGGCATTGGATCCTAGATGAGTGCATTCACGTGCACAGTTGTTTGTGTTTACAGAACTGCACAAAAAACTGCACACTGCAGGAGGAAGTGTGGGGTGATACCACAGAGATATTCAGTACTCTGGATTCTCAAAGCCATCCCTTATAAAGGACTTGCAGATCCTGCACGTGAAGAGTGCTCTGGAAATGCAAAGTAGTCTTCGCAGCAATAAATTATTTCTGCTGAGTTTTGAAAGGAATGGTATTTGGCTTAAGCAGGTAGGCTATTACTTGACAAAGTTTATGCCTCTCTCTATAAATCCAGAAACTCTACATGGGGCACAAGATAAAGGATGACGAAAGATACTGAAATAACTTCCTCCTAAATATGTCCTAAAATACATCTGACAGGATCATGATGTAGTAATTACAGGCTATGGACAAGATAAAAATACCCAGGAAATATATTGTTATTTTATTTATATACAGCCTATTTAATTAATTTACAGCCAGCAGGAGAATTAAATGGCTGTAGGTCTCTCTGCCATGGCAGACATGCAACTTATTCAAGAACAGTGATCCTGAGTCTGATCATTAAAATTGAGTCAACTATAAATCATCTTGCACTGTGACAAAGTCTGGCATCATATGGCCCTGTTGTGCTGAGGCATTAATTTAATCAGTCTGATACTGAAACCTGGCTCCAAGCAGTATGTATTTGGCAGGTACATTTTATAACAACTGCAGGTGAAAGTTCCATGACCTAAATTGCTACTATAAACTACTGTAAATCTATTTATTTCTTTCTTTCTTCCTTTCTTCCTTTCTAAACAAAATTCCTGGAAGGGAACATGATGGGCATGCTCCTAGAAAGCATTGGAATGATACTGGCAAGACCATAGATCCTTGGGTTCTTGGAAAATATGAAAACAAAAATCTTAGAAAGCACTAGAGAACTCTCAGAATGGTTCTGAACAGAAAAATCCTAGAAAGAAGTTTAAAAATCCTCAAATGCAATGAAAAAATCCTCAAAACTGCATGGAAATTCCCACAATGCTCATTGAATGTCCTGCAAAATTTCTAGATTAGTGAAATTTATGGAAGTACAAATTCCAAAAAGTACAGTGTACTTCCCAAAACCATTCAAAGACTTTTAGAAATGGTCAAGAATTTGAAATTGGTAGGAAGCAGTGGGAAATTTCTAGCAAGGCCATGGACCCGAACATGTAGTTACTCAGAACTACCTAGAAATTCAAAGAAAGCAAAGGCATTTCCTAGAAATGTTATGGAATGAGAAAGTCCTGAGAATTACTACAAAATACCTAGAAAAATACTATGTAGAATTCCTAGAAAACAGAGAGAAATTCTTGGAAAACACAAATACCTAGAAATGTTCTAGACTGAGGAACTCCTGCTCAGAAATTACTGGAAAGTTTCTGGATAGCAAAACATTGCTTTATGTCTCTTGAGTCTAAGTCCAGTATGGCATTTGAAGTTTCACTGGTTCCTGTTCAGTGGATACACGTGCACAGGAAAAGGTTTAAGACTCAACTAAACTGACTCACCCTCAGAGAATTTGTTATGTCGAGGATTTTCAAAATGGTTTTCTTTTTCAGACAGGACCTTTGTAAAGACAGATTATCTGAGGTAGCTGTATTTAACCAGAATACTAATCAAGTAGACAATATTTGTTTTCTTTCAAATATGTATTTTCATGCATCATTTAATTAAAGATTTTTTTCCATAAAGGCTGCTCATTATCAAGTCACGAAATCACAAGGTAACCAGCACTACCTAGGAAAATAAAACCACCTAGGAGAGCGATGAAAGACGACTCCTCCAACTCTATTGTGCCACGCCAGGGGGAGGAAACACTGAGCTCAGAGAGGGAACTTAGTTTAATATACTGTGGAAACTTCTGCAATATTCAGTAATGAAAACAGGGGCATTTCCTGGTTCTCTTGAGCATCCTGATCAAATACGTTGGAATATAGGCAACTTTGAACCCATTTAACTTAATTCAAAGCAGTCTTTTTTGTCCCTTTAAAACAAGATTTTTCAGCACATTTTATTTCTAACAATAATCAAATGCACCATTATTGCCGTCTGTATCATACTTCTTTTTCAGACAGCCTATAAACCTGAATTAAGACCCCAGATCTTTGGCACAAAGATGCAGTGAGAAATAAAGTATTTTATTAGTTTTAATGAAATGAAGTGCAGAGAGGTCAGATGATTTATTTAAATTGACATAGTTCTTTGCCTGGATGGTGAACAGCAGCTAGTAACCTGGAAAATAGTTGCTTTGAGGGAGCTAAAAACAAAACCCAATGAAATTTCATCACTGCCAATCTTCAGGGGAAAAAAAATAATGTTTAATTTCATACTTTGGTGGGGGTGGATTCAAGGTTCTGGTAGAGATTTTATTTTCCCATATGCACAACAGCCATTATGGGTCTCCCCTTCTTTTGAATGGCAACAATGGCAATATAGACTAGCCTTTCCTTACCCAGAGATAGTAATTCTGTTGCTGTAATTTGCATGAAAAATACAGTTTATTAATTTTAAAGCTTGCTGTATTTTCTCACATTACAAAAGGAAATAATTGAAAGTGTAAAAGCCTATGTACCGAACAAAGTACGTTGACCAACTTGCTAGACTACCTGTGAATTTAAGACAAGAATACATTTTCACTGTTGCAACAGATGCTGCTAAATTTGCAATTTTTGTATCTCTTAAAGTTTTAGCATAGCCCATGGAGTTAGATACATTTGACATTCCAAGATTCCCTAGACAATGTTTAACGTTCTATCTTTTTCTGTCTTTCTTACAGACCCTTGATTTTTAAATTCCTCTATTTATGACCCAAATCCAAATGGAAGATATATGTATTCAAACATTCAAACTTGTAAGTCTACAATAAATTTACAATTGCACAGTGCTTTCATATCTTCCCACTCTGCTAGGGATGTGGAATTCAGTTTTAAGTCCTTGCAACAAGTTATACTTAATTACCTTTAAAATAATATCCTTTAGTGTCTTACTAATTCATGTGAAACTGCATATTTCCTTAAATACAATCAGTTGTATGCATAAAAATGCTGGAAAGTCTCACTATATTAAAAAAAAAAGCAGTATCTTTTATAAAGATATAATTAGATTTCATTTCCTGATAGGGTATGTACAGAAGGCAGAAGAGATAGAAAAATAAATGCAAATAAATTTAAATATAGCCATTTTGAAAAGCATTTTTGTAGAAAAGCTGTGTGTTGATAGACTGGTGTGCCACATGTGCTGATCTATTACTGGACTTTTTAAAACCTGGAAATACTATTTTTCAGGAAAAATCAGTTTATTCTACTATAGATAAATTGTTTCATTTTAACATTATCAAGCTGAGCTTTAATGTTTTGATTTCATTATATGATTTGTTTTCAATTTTATACTTGTAATATAGAAGTATTTTCTTTTTTTTCATATTTTTATTCTGTTTTATTAATTACTTGCTGAATGTTTCTGAAATTCGTATTCCAATCAGTAAATTGTATTCTTATTTCTCACTGTGAACATAAAACCTGACATTTAATTTGGTTTCTTATGTATCATGAAATAGTCAATTATGTGACCAACCTGCTACTTGGAATTTTTAGTTTTGACAATTTATCTTTCAAATAGAGATTTTTTTATGTACATAAACATAAAATTACATATTTAGCATAATGTCTTTATATACACACAGTGTATATATGTACACACTATATATAACAAAAAGCTTTCTGCTTCTATTACATATATTTCTATAGGGATAATATAAAACTTCATATACTTCTATAGAGTTTTCCAATATGAGAGTTAATCTATTATTCAGCATGTTGCAAGCAACCAGTAAAAATATGAATTACCAGAATGTAATAACACAAAGGCACAAGCCTGGAAGTTGAGGCATTGAGGATGGGAAAATTGTAGAGTCCTCCAATGCCAGAATCAAAGCACTCAATGCTTGGCTAGCTGGCCTGGGCAGTTTGTCTACTGTAAATGTCTGGAAGGTAACCAAGTGGTCTGCCTGCCTGGTTTCTATCATAATGTTAATTGATTCAACATATTGCAGTAGAAAATTTGCCCTTTGACTTCTCTGTATGTAGGAATCAAATGGAAGGATTTGGTAGATGCTCTATTACTCATTGTCTGCACAGTTTCAGCACAGCATTGAATATCCTCAGCCTTGTTTCTTTGTGTGTGTGTGCTCTTAGATTCTGCACCTATACCTAATTCAGGCAATTACTGAGTCTAGTAAAGTTGGTGTAGCAATTGAAATTAAGTTATTAGAAAAAATAAATAGGAGGGTAAAAGAAACCTTCCTTCCCCCTTCTTTCATACCAGTTTTCTTCTAACACCACCTCCCAAATGTACTCTGGAAACAAAAAAAAAAAACCCTCTTAAATAACAATATTGTAAATTTATGTTCATATAAAGCTTCTTTACCTCCTTGGCAAGTCAAATCAGAACTTACACATCCCTTTAGAGAAATTCACAAATAATGGATGAAGGCAATAGGAAATTAATTGTGTTTTATGTGTTATCATTCAAATTGCCATAAAGCTTCTAAATTAAGAGCTGATTAATATGAATGAGGGCTACACTGTTGCTATGGGAATATAAATGGCATAAACCTATACAAAAAAAGTACACTCACAGCTCCTAGTGCCACTCTAACTGTCTGTCTAGCCCAGCTACAGACAAAATAATACTGTAGAATTCACACTATGAAATTTATCTTTGGAACTATGGTCCTATTTTATTTGTAGTGAAGTTAGAAGACTGTTCTTAGGCTTCAGTGGTATTCCCTGACACATGTAACTTATTAAGGATCACAGGTCCCTCTGTCTTTCAAATGCAAGTCACATTCTAAGTCACCTAGATTTTTTTTGTATTGACCTTCAACCACAATAGGATCAGACCCAAGAAAAGATGAAAAGTAAATAAACTCCCATCCAACGCAATTGCACGAATTACCAAAATCAGTTGGAACCAACTACCCCCTTGGCTGTTTAGTTACAGATTGTCATTTACACTTTCAAACATAAAAGTAAATTGACAGACCTGCAGGCTGAGAATTGCTGACATACCTATGAGCCAACCACTGGTTTCAAGCATATCTCATCCACCCTAAAGGCTTTTATTCATATGCCTTGCATGGGATGAGAAAAATGACCCTGTCATTTTTGAGAACTGTCCCATGTTTGGGGTATAAAAATTCTATGGTTTTGAGCTATGTTTATTCATTATTAATATAATCTCATATTCTCTTTAGTCTACTGCTTATTTTTCAAAAAATAATTATTTCTTAAACAGAACCTGTAACCAGGCAAGTTTCACTGAGGCTCCAGTTTAAAATATTTTTGGAAAGAAAGAAAAAAAAGAAAAAAGCAAAAAACAAGTAGAAAAAGAAAAGACTGGAAATAATCCTTCTTGATTTTTTTTTTTAATGTCAAAAGGATATAAAGGGCTTAGAATGAATAGCTATTCAAAAGTGCTTATGATGCATAATAAAGTAGTGTTAAAATATTAAAAATATAAAGAACAATTGAAACACTTCAAAACTACATTTCACGCCTCAAAAAATAATTGGTTCCTTCAATTTATTCTCATTCCCTTGTCTAATTGTTGCTCACGAGAACATCAAGATTTTTTTTTTCCCAATTTTAAACAAATGCAGAAGGAGGCTGTGTCAGTTACTGCCTCCCAATAGGTCTCAGCGGATAATAATCTTTTCCCCTTGTTTTTGCTCATGTAGGACTACAAGCCTGCTTCTGATTGAAAGGCAGGAAGTTGCCTGAAATCAAGTTGGCAAAATTTCATCTTCATTAAAAAAGGCTGATGAGTGATAGGGAACACAGGAATTGACAGCTAATTATTTCAGCCCAAGAAGTTCATACCAATGTTCAGACCATGGGGTGATCAGAAGTAGAGTGTAAATTAGTGTGAAACCAACAGATTCTCTATTTTATTCTTTATATCCCTTCACTAAGTTTTATCCGTAGTCTCTAAGAAATTACTATATTTAGGTTTTCTGCCTATTGTTATTTTCATCTTGGTCAGTATTGATACTTGATCTAATGACTCAGTAGTTTGCAGACATTATTAGGAGTACAACATACAGTTTAGCTTTATGCAAACATATAATTACAAAAAAAAAGTTCTGTGGTAGCAGAGTCCAGGACACCCTTCCATCTACTAAAGAGACTTTTGGAGAAAAGTTCTTTAAGATGATGGGGTTAAAGTAATCTCAAGTCTAACAACTGAGCAAATTAACTCTTGACAAGTATCTAGTCAACACATGCTTTATAAAAGAGAGGGACAAAGTAATAAGCTAATCAGTAAATTGCAGTTTGCTTGATCAAGTAATAGACAGGAAGCTTCAGAAAACTCTGAAGAAGAATAAGATGGATGGGATAGAAGCCCAAAACTGAAATTCTTTAAACTTTTTATTTGAATAACGAGAGGATCCAAAGGCAACACACTCGGCGTCCAAGGAACTGTGTTAAGACAAGAGGGGAAGCCTGCCACTCCCTGAAACAATATTTCATTGTAATTCTTTTCAGTCCATCATAATTTATGTGTAAGACTGAAAGGCAAGTTCAGGGTTAGTGATCAGAAACATACATGAATTACGGTTCCTGCTTGTGCCCTTGCTGGCCTTAATTTAGCATGGCCTCACAATCACAGTTGCCCAAGCACTTAACTTTTAACCATTCACCTTAAAAGACACAGCAAGCAATGATTTTTTTTTTTTATTATTATTATTTATTTTTTTTAAAGAGAGAGAATAACTACATTCCTGAAACATCTGGAGAGGAGGAGAGGCCTCTACTCAAGGATATTTACCGACAGTGGGATGCCTAAATGAGAAAGAAAAAAAGGGAAGGGAGGAAGGGAGGCAGGGAGGAAAGGAGGCAGGGAGGAAGGGAGGCAGGGAGGAAGGGAGGCAGGAAAGAAAGAAAGCAAGAAAGGAAAGCAAGAAAGGAAAGCAAGAAAGGAAAGCAAGAAAGGAAAGCAAGAAAGGAAAGCAAGAAAGGAAAGCAAGAAAGGAAAGCAAGAAAGAAAGAAAAGAAGTCTGACTTTTATGAAAATAAACTTTTCAGCAAAACAAGTTTTATGACTTGAACAAAGCTCTTCATATCAAGAATCATAACACAGGGTGTGTTTACAAAGTTCTAAATTTGAAGAGGAGTTATGACTTTTGATATGCATTTTTACTGACTTGTGAAACAAAATTCCAAATAGAGTTGTATCGAAGAACAGGAAAAACATAGTTCATTCACTTTCATCCTCCGCACATGAAGATTTTTTTTTTTCACTGAAATACACTTGTCTAAGCTAAACTTAGAATTTAGGGGAAATATTATTCTACACTCTAGATTCTACAACCATGTTTTCTGTTTTTTTTTTGTTGTTTTTTTTTTTATAGCAAGGTACAATTTTCCATTATTAGTTTCCATCAGGTTTCCTTCTGAAATGTCACTCTTATTTCCTCTTACTTGGTGCATCTCTGAATTCTGTCCAATTTTTTATTATATTTTGGCAGGAAAGTGCCAAAACACTGTGCATCAGACCAGCTAAGGTGACACACAAAGAACTACATGGTGCCATCTTGTGCTGCGATTTTTGCTGACCAGAGGTCCCTGGAAAATGCACTGGCCATCTGAAACTTTCTGTTCTATTTGAAATATAGCTCTATGTCACTGTTGATAATTTTAACATAAGCTTGCAACAACCAACAAGATTATGGCATTACATGTTTCATTATTGCTTAGTTTTGTATTTCCAGGTGCTCCATCAAGTGACATCAATTAATATTTAAAAAACCCTCTGAATGTCTTGACATGATTTCTTTTCCAGACAATAAAAACAGTCATAAAAATATGCTGATACGATTCCCCTGAGCTTATGTGTAGTGCAAAAATCCTCCACAGTTTAGCCTCAACTATGTTTGCTAATAAAGAAAATGACATGTGTTTTGCTGTACATGTATGTATGGAGATTCAGAAAGAAAGGCTTAAATGAACTGGTTTTGTTCTTCGGGTCAACTACCATCTAGACAGAAATTCCAAAGGTATTGCTTCTAGGTTGTTTTTTTCCCCTTGTTAGTGTTAAAATGAGGATATTAAATATCTAATCCTAATAGGTTTTCCAACTAATAAAAATACCTGACCTAGACAAGAGAAAACTGGTTTTAATTTGCAGCCTGCAGATTCCATGAATGCAATAGCTGCATTTTTATAACAGATTTTTTTAAAAATAATTGGAATATTCTCTACACTTTGTCCCCATAAAGGTTGGTGTTAGAGATGGGAAGAAGATACGCATCTTTTATTTTTATGTACGTTGAATCTCAATAACAATTTTTCAGAACACTAGAAATGTAGGGTTTTATTGCAGCTGTCTTTTGAGGTTGCAAATTGTTAACATCTGCCTTTTAGTATCATTTTTTACAACAGTCTACTCTCTAGATATCCTGTTAATGACTGTAATTTTCTAGTCAGCTGCTATCTGTCAAGGTAGTTTTAAGGTCACTTCTTGCGATGTATTAGAGAATCTCATGTAGAATGTGGGCACAAGTTCTTCACAGCAAACAGAGCTTATGCTTGGATTTGCTTTGTTTTAAAAAATAGGGAGTTCAGCAGCCCCAGGTCACACTGATCTAGCAATTTCACTCTCCTTTGTTGCTTGATCTTTGGTCATATACTTTTCTATATGTGTTTTTTCTAACGACAGCTTGCTGTGTCTTTTGTTATCCCTACTGTACTCATAGGACATTCCTTACTCATCTGTAACTGATTGCACTGTGTTAAACAGAGATGTAAATTTCTCATCCACTTCTCCCTTAGTGATCTCATTTTCTTGAGTTTTTAATTAAATGACAAATGTCACTGGACACATGCAATCTTTTCAGTTATATTTACAAATGTTATGCCATAAAGAAAATGACGGAATTTGTGTATTTATAGATTTGTTTATATGTATTGAATTAAACTTTTTGGTGGTGACTAAAAGAATGATTGCACATCTCCCTGGAAACACCTGCCATTCCCCCTATCCCAGGTACACACTAGTATGATTTAAAACTGGAAGAGGGCATTTCTTCCATGGCTAAAATTACAAAAAGACAATAAAACCACGTTTAACCTCTTTTAGGGCAAAGGCAGCCTTACACAGTTCACATTTGAGGCATATTTAGCTGAAGTAATAATGATGCTATGCTATCCCTCTTTTGGAAGCTGAAAACATCTCGCTGAATCATGGAATTGCTGAGGCTGGAAGTAGCCTCTGGAGGTCATCTGATCCAGCTGAATGAAGTTAATTCAGCACAATTTAGTTCCTTAAATCTTATCAATGGGGACTAACCCAGCTATCTGTCATTGGAACAGAAGAACTTACCTGATCCCTTTGCGCAGGGACTCAGGTGTGAGAACATTGTTTCCTATAGATGAAGGACTATATAGGTAAATAAATAAGTAAAAGCAGTGTTGTTTTTTTTTTTTTGTTGGTGTAGGTTTTTGCTTCTTGTTGTGATTTGTTTGTTTGTTTTTTTCCTTAAATCAAAGAACAACAGCTTAATAACTACACTAGACTTCTAAAACTTTAAGCACATAGTTCACAGATGAAAAATCAATTGTCCTCACTTCTCTAGAGCAAGCTCTATAGGTATATCTTTGATTTCAAGGCTTACATAGTAGGTTGAATCCCATACACCACAGCAGAAAAGGAAACAGAGAGAGGCCTTGATCATATCCACAGCCTCACTAAGCATTCTCAGCAAACTAGACTGAAATCGGACCTGGTCCAAAAGAAGATGGTGTTTGAACCAGCACATTTCCTTTAGGTTAAAATCCTAGGTAGGATTGTATCTCTGCACTCGAGATCAGAAAAGATTTAATCCAAGCTTCTTTCATTCTAGTGCATCTAGCTGTTGCATTGACTTTTATTTAAGTAAGGTCTTAATCATCACAGCTACCTCCCTATAGTGTTTTATAGCTGTTTTGGAAGAGCTGAGACCTTGTAACTTGCCTTGTCCTCAGCACTTCATCTTGTACTCCTCATCAGCCTCTCTAATGTAGTTGATGAAGCTGACAACTTGGTCTGTCTTGGGCTCCCTCTAACAGGCAATTCTAACTCTAACAGGTTATTCAGCATAACCAACAGGAGCAGTAGGTAGAATTATTTTCCCAACAGTTGACTTAAAATGATGAGCAATAATTAATTTTGCATATTGAAACTAATATATGCAGGAGTTGGTGCTCTGAGACTAAAATTAATTCCACTAAATCACTCCTTTGTTAGCTGAATGACATTAATGACTGACCTTCTTAATCCATATTCAGAAACTCACTGATCAGAAAGGTCATCTCTAACTGCCACCACCTATTCATATGGATATTCTGCATCACACTTACAAATGGGGTTGTTGTCTTCAGATTAAGAGGAAACCAACAATTACATCATTATCCCTGGAATATACTGTCTTGAGAATGACACAAGTTTTTGCACAATAATAAACATTTGAATACTCCTTGCAATGGCAATTACAATCTGCAAAACCCATTCAATGGAACGTAGCACAGTTTTGTATCACATCATGTTACCATTACAAACACCAGCTTTCAAACGCACTGTTTTACTAGCTATTTAGAAGAAGAGATACCCGTTAAAGTGTATAATTTGGATATACAGTATCAACCAACTCTTAGTAAAACTAAGCTTTTGGCTTTAATGTAGCCTTTAATTTAGTGAGTCATAGAATATAAAGAAAACCAAACAAACATGTCCTGAACTTCATTACTTGGCAATATTGATTATTTTACAGGTAAACCAAACAAGTTGCAAAAATGAGGCAATCAAAATAGAGATTTAAGTTATTTCATTAAGTATTCCATATCATTGCTCTAAATTATCATTACTCTTAGTAGCAAAAAGAAAAGCAGCAGAATATTAACTATTTTGATAATATGATAGCATCTTTTAAAAAATCACAATGCAGAAGCAGATTAAACCCAGATGTTTATAGGTAAAATAATCTTTCATAACAGGTAGTTACTAGGTTACCAGATAAAATTGAACTTACCATGATTGTGAACTTGGCAGAATATTTTTTTTTAACATAGGAAAGGGCTGTTTATTGATACTTAACCTGAGACTTATACATACTTTATAAAGCATTAGCCCAAATTTTGTTGTCTATATATTAGAACTGTGACTAATGGAAATGCTAAGAAACAAATACAGTTCAGACTGGAGATAAGATTTCAGACAGAAAATAAATTATTCTATTGAATGCCTCCTGCATTTAGTCACATAAAACAGCCTCCTAAATCTGAAAATCTTTTTGGTGCCAGCCTTTCTCACCAACCACACAATGGCATTTGTCATCAGATGTACTATAGAAACTGGGCTACACAGTTCAGTGGACAGGATTTGCTCTCCAAATACTCTACTTCAGCTATTTTTTCTTGTGAATTCAATGATTCTGTATGTACATAGTGCTCTATTGATGAAGAATCATATAAATAATAATTTCTGTATGTAATTCTTTACTTAGCCATGCCTTCAATTTAATTCTTATATTAAATAGCTATATTATAATAGAGGTACTTATGGACCAGGCTATTTTGTTGATATTTACTACATAAACACAGAATAAAGATTCAGTCCCTATTTGACATCAAAGACAACCAAGTGGATTCTAGAATTGTTCTTACCATTTGCCTTCTTCCAGCATCTATGCCCAAGCATCTTCCAATGGTATTTGTCACAATATTATTTTCTTCTCCTGCTGTCTCCTCCGATAACCACACTGTACATCCTGGAAGTAAAAAAAAATGCAGTTTCCCTTAGAAGGTGGACTATAAAGCATCTGAAAGTTTTCTGCTTGCTGTAAATGCTGTACAACTCCTATGTGCAGAAAATGACTTCAGCCAGTCCCTGTAACTTCTAGATCTTTTAGAACCACTGTATGATGTTCAAGGTAACTTAGATAGCACTTATATAGAGTCTGTAGATTTACATTAGCCTTAAATTCAGAGAAGAAAGAGGAAGTCAATCAATCAACTTTTGGAGCACTGAAGTTAAAAGAAATTGTAGTTCTACTTTTTTCTAAATTTTCCTTCTAACTAATTATCCCTACTTTTGACAGAAACCAAATGAATTTGACTGAACTAAAAGAATCCAGCTTCTCTGATGTTTCCCTTTGTTTAAGAAAACCCATATCATCTGTAATACCTTTCTGAGCAATTTTATACACAATGCAAATGGTGACCTTGGGGCTTTTTCACAAAATATTAACTAGTACTGAGACATCTACCTTCACAGGTAACACAGTATGGCTATTGTCCTCTACCCACAATCTTTGAGGTTTAACTCTGTTCTGACTATAGCAGATCTGACAATCACAATCATAATTCACAAGTTAATTGTTTAGTTCAGCATTGAATTCCAATTATTTTTTTGAATATGTGACTCTGCTGATACTACTAAATATTAACAACCAGTGACAAAACCAGAAAGATCTATTTCAGCACAGAATCTGGAATTTCAGTTTTGCAGCACTTTGCCATAAATGAGAAAAAAGGACAAAAAACCACCAATTAGTCACTCTCACTGATACTAATTTTCCTGTTATTTTTTTTCTGAAGTCTTATTTTAATTTTAAAAAAATTAAATCTGCATATTATTAGAAAAATAATTGCTATTTTCCTTAGGCTAAAAAAGTCAGTCAGCAACTGCTGACCTAACAGAAGTTTCTCATAGAAAGGACTTTGTCCTTAGCCTATGAGCACAAGACAGAATTCCTGCCTTGCCTAAGGACAGAATTATAGAATCACAGAATCATTTTGATTGGAAAAGACCTTTAAGTTTATCAAGTCCAACCATTAACCCAGCACTGCCAAGTCCCCCACTAAACCATGTTCCTCAGCACCACCTCTACATATTGTTTACGTATCTCCAGGGCTTCTGACATCCTGGATATTTTTGCCAGTAACAGAAAAGACACCACTCTCTGGAATTGACTTCAGTGTTGTAAAAAAGACCAACAGCTTCCTTAAATGTGGGCAGCTTATACTTGCACTTACTAATAGAGTGTTTTAGTCGCCTCCTCCTGCTCACACTCAATTACTAAGATTTGCATTCAATGACCATTGCACATGTATGCAGAAACCATGTTTTCAGCTGCTTGTCTGTGACTGAAATGGGCCAATTTTTTTTCCTAGATTGATCATAATTTCAAGGTATCTCATAGCAGTTGGAAAAAGAATGTTGTTGATAGCCTTGATGTGATCTACCTTTTCACAGTTTACACAGAATCATTGAACACTCTGGTTGGAAAAGGCCTTTAAGAACATCAAGTCCAACCATAACCTAACTCTACAAATCAGAAACCTAACTGAAGTCCAGTGCTTAAACCATGTTCCTAAGCACCACTTCTACATGCCTCTTAAACATCTCCAGAGATGGCGATTCAGTCTGTTCCAGTGGTTTGATCATCCTTTCAGTCAAGACGTTTCTTCTAATATCTCATCTAAACCTCCCCTGGAACAACTTGAGCACAACTTAAAATACTAACATATTACCCAGATAGGTATTTCTTTGATACAAAATTTACCTATTTGTTCAGTTTTGTCAAGCAACTTCAACTTTATCCAAACCCACTCACAGTCCTGGGTCACATTTTTTTACTAAATACATTTTATCTCCAAGATCAAATCATACCTTGGTTGAAAAATGCCAAGTCTGTTTTGTTTTTTTTTTCCCTGTTACAGAGTTTGAGTGCCAAACACAATACAAACTGCAGTTTTAAGAAAGACTATCTCCCAAATGGGATGGTGACCATGCATAAATATATGTTCTGTTTTTCCAACAGAACCTGCAAGATACCTGCTGATCTATCTATCTATCTTAGGAAAACATTGGGTATGAGCCACCTAGAAATTATTCTGTACTCCGTGGAAGTTCTCCCTTACTTCTATTTGTAATCCATGTAATTCCCCTCCCATAAATTCTACATTTTTCTACCATTTTCAGAGAACTCCCCCTTTGAGACTCTGCTTAGACAGGAAACATTTTCCTAAGGAAATTACCTGTGGGATAGCTGAGATCTTTTAGTTCTATTCAATGTCTGTCTGACAGCTTTCCCAGCTCAAGAAAACACTCCCAAACACTGTCTACATTATTTTTCCCCACCAGCAACTCTTCAGATTAGATTATTTTAACCTATGGCTTTTTTCTCCTCTGGAAGTGTCACAGACAGCACCTTCTTCCATTTGTTTTTCACTCACATAGTTTAGAGACAAATTTGGCTAATGGAGATAAGATCATGACACAAAGCCCAATACTCCACTTGTTCTGCAACCTGTGGCATCAACTTCAGCATTAGTACTACTAGTTAAGGCATAATGGTGTTCCATGTATGGTCTCCAGGTAAAAGTCAGCTTTCTATTTGCTTTCAGTTTGATTGTTTCTTTGAAATGGCAAAAAGTTTTCCAGAGAAGAGAGACTAGAAAATGCTTGTAGTATTTTTTTCTCAAGAGAATGCAACCTCAGCCTTTAAATAAATGTTCCAAGAAGCATAAAACCTAAACAATACAAGCACAGGTCTAATAACCAGAGATTCTTCATACTCTTATTATGCTCAGAGATATTATTTATATTTTACAAGATGGCTTCTAGAAAATTTCTATATATCTTCCAGTTGAATCCTGGGAAGGATTTACCAGCCTATTTAACTGTTGAACATATTTGGGAAAGGAAAGAGTTTCTTAAACCTTCCTCTTACCCCAAGCACCCTACCAGGTCTTTATTTTAACTCTTTCATTGTGCAATTTATTTTTATAACTGTGTTTCATTGCTAAGTCAAAAATGTTATTTATAGCACAATCTTAAAAGCACAGCAAATATGCTGAGCTAAGAGGTGCTATTATAACAGAGGACAGTGGCAACAAGGCTCATATATATGAAGGTCAAGCAATTTCACCTCTGCAGAAATATTTGTAATTTATTCTTTAAACTTCATTGCAAAGTATAGGGCAGCCCAAATGTGAAAAAAAGTGCACCAAAACCAACAAACAAACAAACAAAAAAAACCAAACAAAACTGAACCAAAGGCTCACAGGGATATGCTTAGTTGTGTTTTAGAAGGTTCTTCTAGAATTACAATATCAAGAAACCACAAAAATAAGATTAAAAAAAAAATACATTTTAACAATCACTTCACTGAATCATCATGAAACTTCCAATTATAACCAGTAAATAGTAGTAATAATTAGTGGAATCACCATCAAAAACCTAACATTTATTAGAAGTTTTCTCCACAACCTTTCATTATTTTTTCCCAGCAAGTAAATTATTGGTTTAGAGTCCTTTTATTTTACCAATTTAATGTTTTTTTGATCAGTTGTCGAAACAGACCACTAATATAGATTTGATAATAAACTTACATTAATGCTTTTCACAATTTTTTTTTCCTATGAAAATTCCAAGTTTTATTTTTAACTCCGGTTTTGGATGAAAATAAACATATTCAAGACTTTTCAGGGAAGAGAAAATGGATAGTTTTTTGTCCTATCAGTGTCTATTACATTTCTTCAGTAGACTCTCAAATGCTCTGTGACACAAGGAAAATAAATGTATTCCTCTTTTACAACTAGAAAAGCAACTCAAACTGTGAACATAAGTTGTCCCACAGAACCTAACAGATTGTAGGAAGACATGCTTGCTACAGCTGCAGAGTGTTTTCAGTGTTAAACTAGTATAATACAAAACTATGGAATGTGAGGATAATTTCAATAGGATCCAGCCAGGTGCATAAATAAAATACTGTGAGTACATATTTAAAAGTTTTACTGTCATGATTATAGAAAGGAAAAGGAGATATAAAAAAATAACTTTTGTGGGAATTGAGAAACAGCACAAAGCTAGTGCAAAGGTAAAAAACTGTGCCTATGCAGAATGAGACACAGATGAATATTTGAGTCAAAGACTTCATTCAAATAAAGAATTAAAAGCAATGGAATTACTTTGCTGGGGGAAAAAAGGATTTTTTTCTATTTCAAAAAGCAAAACCCCCCCAAATTTATCATTTCAATTTAAAAGAAAATCTTTCAGATTTATACTCAATTTAAAGCACAAAATATTCTAGATGAAATATAAGGGATCCTAATCTGTTGAAGTCCAATTAGTGGGCTTTCAAACTGAAGTTTAACCCGCAAAGTTTGCTGACAATTCTGCTTTTTAATGTTAGCCAGTATGGAACTTCTTAATTAAATTATCCAGAGATTGTTGCTTCCTCTGGACATGATAATCACAGGAGACTGTGATTGTTCTGTACCAGCCCTTTTGCCTGCATTCACTAAGAGCAGGCATCAGGCACAGATTTTCCCTGTAAAAAAATTACCATTAGGTCTAGAAAGAGAAAAACAATCTGTAGTGTCATAATATGTTTGGCAGATCCTGATTCTTCCAGGAACTTCTCCTTCCTATGAGAGAGATGAAGGAAGTGCAAAGGACCATGACTGTATTTTACAGTGCTAAACAAATTATTCAGCCAACAAATCATTGTCAAACGTTTCTACTTTTTTGGGGTTTTTTTCGGCTCCTTGAATACACAGCCTTCAAACACCAAGAGATTTTTCAAAATTATCAATCTTATATATTTTATAATTTATTTTACTCCTTAGCTCCCTTGATATTTTCCTGAAACTCAAGACAGACTGATTGTTTGAATTTGTTTTCTTCACTGCTTTTGTGAAGTGTTAAGGAACAATTACCAGCATTTATTGTCTAAAAGGTTTGATGCAGCAATGGGAATTTAACAGGATGCCTTTGAGTAAATCTTACTGAGAGTTTTAGATTACTCATTTAAAAAAATTATTAAAAAAAAATAAATCATCACATCATGCTGTGCTAACTGTAACTCTCTGTCAATGTTCAGCAATTAGCACTGCATAGTCTGTTGGAGGAAAGCAATAAACAAGAAAATAGAATTTCTGTTTTCTAACATAGAATCTATTAGTCAGGCAGGTATCTGCTCTTCATTATTTATGTTGCTTATTTAAAATGAGATCATCTGGAAAAGAGCTGCCTTTCATCAGTTGTATATGCGGTATCTTGCACAACAAGGTGACAGTCTTTGGCAGAGCTATGAGATTTTCTGATATAAATAAACTTTCAATAACAAAGAGAAAATATAAAAGGGATAAGAATTCCTACAAACCATTCATTTACACAAGAATGACATATAGAAATACATAGAAAACTTAATTTTTACTGTTTGACTACAGATGTATCTACCTGGCATTACAGTTTAAAGTATAATCTGAGGATGAACTCTCTGTACAAAAATAAAATATCCAGTCTTATGGCTTTCTAAATTATATGCTTTAAGTAGGTTTTTTTTTTCAAACATTTTTTTCTTCCATATATTTTTATTTCATTACAATATCCCTATATAGTATAAGATTTTCTAGTGAAAAATGTATTCAGTTATTTCAAGCATTACCCAATCAATTGTTGAATAAATTATTCATTAAGATAATTAGTATATTCAACCTTTGTAAGATTGAAGACACATAATGACCCCAAATAATTAGGAACTACAATTATGAATATGGAAGAAATAGGGAACAATATGACTGCACTTCGAATAAAAAGTCTTGCAGGCAATAAGCTGTTCAGAAAACTGTTTGCACTTGATTTCCTTTCTACAACAGAGCCATGGATATTTACAGGACAGTGATGTTTAACTCTTTGAAGACATTTTCTAATTCCAGCATACCTTTAATTCAGAGAAGCAAATCAATAATAAGCTATCATTTTTTACTTTGCCAGATGGATTTCAAACAAAACAGCTAGCCAGCTCTTCAGAAGGCTGCTCTCAGGAAAGCTATTCTGAGTGCATGGGCAGACATTCACATGATTCATGACATAAATATATGATTAATGTCTCTTAGTATAAAATAACTATGCATCTCACTAGATGACCAGTACATACTGTATGTGAATCTTGTCACTGGAATACTTCCTTTCTGGTGGATATTTTCACCAGAAATAACTTCATTTCCTCATTCTTCTCTTATTGAATTTTATGGATAATGAATATTCCTTATTGCCCTGCTAGTTGTTGTATAGCTTATACTACTGTAGAAATGCTTGAATGTACAAAGATGTGCATTTATTAAATCTGAGCTTGAAACCCCTCCTTTCTGTAGACAGGTAATGGCTGACCTACAATTGCATTTTAACATTCTTTCGTTCTTTCCATGAAACTGTTTCACCTGTGCTCTGCTTAACAGAAGCTGTTTCCATACTTGGAGGCTTCTGAAATTTTTCACTGATTTTCTGTAGAAGCAACAAACTTGACAGTCATATTCTTGTAGCTATTTATAGAAAAATCTTACTGCTGGATGCAATAAGATTATTTTCCTTACTGCAGCAGTAGTGAGAATTTTAACCAGGATATGATATGTAGATGTAGAATCCTTGCTGAAATTGTATCTAAGTACTTATAAAAGGTTGTCCAAAACATAGTAGAAAATCACACCAAAAAAAAAATAAAAATCATCCAACTTCTAAAGCTGTCTGTAGAATATTAAGTGAAACTATAATTCTTTAACATTACATTTTAAAGCAGCTTTAGAAATTTTACACAGAAAGTTACTCTGTTGTACAAAATAGTTTTTGGGTCTTGTCTTTGTTTTTTTAAGTAATCATTCCTGCAATTCTCTACTTTTATTCTCCTAAATTTTACAGAACTTATGGGAACATATATGGGAAATTATTAACATAGAAGTTAAACTAGAATTTTACCACCATAAAAGAACAAGGAAATTCATGTCAGGTTAGGGTTTTTAAGATTCTGGGTTTTGTTCTTTAAATTTTTTGAAAAATAGAAAGATGAACTCAAAGCCTACAGCTGGGCTTCAGGGGCCCTAATTTGGCCCTCATTTGGAGTAATTTGGTAAATGCTCCATTGAGGGAGCAAACAGACAACTGAACTGCTGGGTTCCAGTTTTAACTGGGTCATAGTTTTACAGTGTCACTTTGGACAATTTTTTTCAAATTTCTTTTGCCTTCAACTGCCATTCTCTAAAATCAAGATATGCATCATGATCAGCTCATGGCATGGTTAAGTGTTTACTTCACTAAGAACTCCCTGTTCTGAGAGCTGAAAACTGTTTAATCAATGCCTAAGCCAAGGTCCTCCTTCAGCACATGGCAGAAATGTTGGCACATCATGTTTTCATGCTCTTTTAGAAAATGAACCCCTTTTGCAGAAACAGAATTTAATTAACAAAATCATAACAGCATCACCAGGAGCAGTATGTTCCTAGTTTTCACTGTGTGAGCTGAAAGAGGTGTTACTTCGGTTTGCTCGAGGCTGAGGGCAGAATAGGAAATTAAAGTGGGAGGTATTTGAATAAGGAACCTTCTTTTGGAGCAAATTATGTGACACATTAGATTAAAAGGAGATTTATTTAAAGTAAATGGGAAACCTACAGTTTTCACATCACTCTCTACTGACACCAATGTCTCTCTGTGAATAGCCTGCAGGAGAGCAGGAGACAAGCAACAATGAAGAGAGTAGACTAGTGAATGGAAAAGAGAAAAAAAACAAAAAAGCCACTGGCTGGTGGGGTTAGAGTGATATTAACAAGTTAAGAAAAGCAGATAAATACAGATTTGTCAGCAGTGCTAACCTATTAGGGGGAATAAAGGAACACAGCCAAGACTGGACTGAAAGACTGTGCTGGAGATATTCACCTCTTCAGGTGATAAAGCTTTTCTTTAGGGGCAAACTATAGCTGAGAGCATGACTCCATGACTAGGTAAGTCAAAGTGAAGTGAAGATACTTTTGATTTCCCTTTCATGTCATCCTTAACCACATAGTTGCATCTTCTTTGCTGCAGCATTGGCACTCAAGTGACCAAAAAGCAAAGGATGGTTCAGAGTCTGAACCTGATTAAACTCTCCCAGAGAAGGAAAGCCTCGTATGTGTGAGGTGGAAAAACTGGTAATAAAATTGAGCACTCTCAAAGTGTGTGAATGTAATAAATAAAAAAAAGTAGGCATGAAGGTAGCATCATAATTGCAAGATTAGTCATGGCTGTATCCTGATGGTTCAGAATTACTTTTTGGTTCCAAAACGCTTAGTCTTTTTTTTTTTTTTTTCCCGTCTTTTCTCAAACCCTGCCACATGTCCAGCTAGCAGATCCCAAAATACTTTTTTGCTATGAGTCTGCCACATTTCCAAATGAACTGATATATACAGGCACTACACTGGTCTACATTATTTTTCTGCTGTAGTAAGCGTGCTTCATTGCCAGGGCCTGCCATTCCAGAGGCCAAATCAAAGATATGATATAAACTTCTTTCAAAGATGCTGCAACCAAGAATGCAAATAAATCAATTCTGCATGTTTAAGCCTATCTCCCTTTCATGCATGCCTGGTGATGGAAAATGATTTTTTCCCACCGTGCCTTATTGTTCTGAGGTATGAAAAAGTGATTTTGTCACAGTAATGAAGCACGGGAAAAGAGAGCTTGTTATAAACTGATCACAGTTTAGATTGGAGGGCAGGTTTTCATTAGCTTTGTTAGATTGGACATCTTCTTTAGACTGGAGCAATTACCACAAAAAAAATTCTGAAAGAAGAGGTGTGCCCAATATGCAATGCATGAAAGTAAAAAGCAAAGACCTAATGAGTAAAAAAGAAACATAAAAGTTCTTCCATCATGCAAAGTTAAAGGTACATCAATAAAAACTCTTAAACTTCTAAATTAAGACACTCAACAAAGAAGGTAGATATACTGTTTGAGAAATAAAACATTCATTTTTGCTGTATCTTGCTGCAGCTAGCTATTCAAACTCTGTTTCTCCAAAATATCCAGTGATATGTATTTATTTTCCCATCTGCAACTTCTCAGGCATTGTTAGCAGAGATATAAGTTTGACTGGTGACCACGTGGTTTGCTTAGTCAGAAGCACAGTGCATATAGCTAAACCCAGCCTTAGCAAAATTTAATATATTTACTTGCTTCCACAGAGATTAACTCATTGTAATCTATATATAACAAATGGAACTGTTACAGACTTTATTCCTTTCCTCAAGAAGAAAAAAAACAACCAACTTTATTTCAAAGAAAACTTAAAAAAATATGCTTACTCAGAAATATTAGAGAATTCTCCAAGGGACAAATTGTTCATAAAAGGAGAAACAGTTCTCTATAAAATAGATTAAAGGCTATAATGATGGTATCATTAATTCTGTTACAATTCTATCTCATCTTTATAGAAAGCACTGACCCTCTCCACTCTATTATGTTTTAGGGCCTGATTTATTAAAGAATCCCAGGATGTTAATGATGCCACAGGTAACAGCTGTAATATTTCAGGTGGTTTACAGCACTGCTCAAACAATGGAGAATGATTTTGTTTGAACTGTGTTGCACTTAATATGTCACTGTAATATTTGCTTAGGGGAGCCCTGAGCAATATATGCATGTTTTCAGTCACAATACCTCATGAATTCTTTTTCTCCATACTTTATCCTCTTGCCCTGCCCTCCAGTGATTGCCCTTTAGTCTTCCCTAGGTCTCCTTTCTACAAACACACCTTTTGTCTTGCTGCATATCTGGAGCAGGCTTCATATTAAATACACCAGATGCCTTTCTCCACATTCTTTAGCACATCTCCCCATCTTCTTTTCTCATCATTAATAATCCTGCTCAACTCCTTTTCAAGTGTGGTTCTGTGTATGTAGATATACACACAGACAATAATTTTTCTCTCATCTTTAGACTACCATTTCTTGCAGGCATGATCCACTGAGAGAAGAGATAGTTTAACGTCATTTGAGAGGGGCCAGATTGCATGGGTTCTGACTCCCACTCAGCCTTATTATTCCCTCTTCCCTCCTCTGTGATGCTCAGCTTCTGTCTCTGCTTGAACAATCTCAATGGCTCTTCATAACAGGGTTTTCTTTTACATGCCAATAGCAGAGCTGACTGCTCTTTGTCTGAGAAAGGCCTGATCTCAGTTTGGGCCTTTACAGATATGAACAACACTGGATTTAAATGCAGACTTTCAAACTGAAGATCTCATGAGGATTGGTAGGAACCTTTCTATTCCACAAAAAACCTTGAATTTTCAAATAACTTTTTATCCTGAATCATCTTAAATAGCTTAAATCTTAAAGCACAGCACAGATAAATTCAGAACAGCCATAGGGACGCTTTCAATTATGCCTTGAACTACTAGAGCCCTTAGTATGCTCTAAATACTCTTCACATGTTCTTCCCCTCTCTTTCCCCGTCTTTTTAGCTTAGTCTTTATCCATCTTACCACAAACTATACAGTGTCACAATGCACTGAACTGTACCAAAGTTCTCCAAAGCAGAGCCGCATCTATGTTAGGATCCCTTTCTAATAAAATACCTGGTGTCAGTTACCCAGAGTAGCTGGTCCTTTCCCACTTTCCTCCCAAGAATCTTTTGTTGTGGAAAGCAAACAGGTTACAATGTAAAGCAATTGAGTTCTGTTTGTTCACTAAAGAGGCTGCTGAACAATATCAAACCCATTTTCTCACTCTAGCACAAGCAGATCTGTAGAACATGGGTGTTGCTAGAGGGGAGCTGTGTGCTGGATAATTCCTTTGGTTGGGTTGCAGTCTGACTCTTTTATAACAGAGGCTTATAAAGTCATTAAGAAATCCATCAACTTTATAACTTTATAAGAAATTTTCTCTAAGTATACTTGCCACTGCAAATTTTTCAACTTTTTTTCTCAGAATGTATAGGGTTATATGCATTCTCGTGTGACTCATAAATACCCAAACAAGTCACAATGTTCAAAACTCTATCCATATTTTTACAGGAAGAGCATGGATTTTCACTAGCAAGACAACTTTTGTTCAACAGAATGCCTTTTGCCTGATGAGTTAAGAGCTCTGCAACACTTAATTGTCTCAAACCACGCCTACAGATCAGAGAAACAATATTATACTCATGGTTTGTATTTCAGATCACCTAAACTGAAGCTAGTGAAGGAAAGAATCTTCAACCTGAATTTCTCAAGCCATGCTTTGGATCATCACTGCACAGCACAGAGTAATTTCTATCAGCTTTTGCATTCATTGAGGACTGAATAAGACAGAATAGTGCCTGTTGCAAAGAGCAGTCATGCATTTGTGAATTCCCATCTGTTTCTACTCAATTAACATCACAGTACTTGTAAGGCAAAAAACTGAACTAGAGTGGGAAAGGAGATACATCAGCAACCAACTAAGATCCTGTTTCTCATTAATATTAAATTTTGCATCAAAGTCTTTTCAAAAGACATTTTAATATAGTCAGTGCCAATGATCACACACACACAGTCTCCATTTTCCTGGAACAAAAATGAGAGCAAAAGTGTCACCTATTTTTCTACTGCAAGTTTGTATGGCACAATCACTGTACTGATTACCATGGACATCCTGCTTCTTCCCACTACTGTGGAATCAAGTTCTCAAAGGTTGCAGGAAGAATTTAACCCCAATAGATCCTGCTATCAAACTTCACTTTTGCATGGTTTGTTATTTCTGCTGTGCTTGACACTGTGAAAGCAGAAGTCAGGGCCCTATTAAGACAGGTTACCAAAAGCTGGAGGAAAGTGAATTCATACCACCATCACTATTAGATGCAGTGACGGCGCTTGTCTCTCACTACTTATTGTTTAAGTCAAACCTTGACCCAGCAGCACAAAAAATGAAACTTTACTGCTTTCTTTATTCCCTACTGATGAAAATGAAAGCCCTGCCCTCAATTTACAGTGTCATAAATCTAATATCCATTACAAAGAATATTTGGAAAACATAAGCCCTAAAACTTAGGCCAGGTTTTATCATGTTGGGCAGAACTAGTCACAGTCATGAAACCCATGACTCAGAAACAGACTCAGTGTCCACTTGAACATTAAGAAGCAAAGGAAGAAGGCTTGAATCTCTATATCAGGTGTCTAGGCCTGCAGAACATGCCATAGGATGTGAAGAATAGGGACACAATTCAGTACAAAGTTCTCACTTTGCTGCAGTATAATAAATATCCTATTATGAAGCCATACGACCATCTACTACTCCTTATTCATAGCACTGACACCTGCACCAGAGAAGGCAAATATCTGGGCCTTCACCTTTCTTTAGCAAAGGAAATGTTAAGAAGTGACAGGAAGTCAAACCAAGACACTTCAGTGAACAGGCAGGCTGAGGAGCTGAGCTGCTGGGCCAGCATTAAGGCAGAAGGGTAATATCCATTCTGACATGGTTAAGGGGCAGGGTGGGGCAGCATGATGAACAGCATGACACAGATATAACCAGATTTTTGTTAACCTTCACAACTCCAGTTTCTGGGAATGGAAAATATGTAGAGAGAATTCACTCTAGACTCCCAAGAAAAATAAAGCCAGATTACACAGTGGAGGTAGGCTACAAGAAGCATAGCAGGGGGGTGAAAGGAAATATTTGTCAGCTGGAGAGACAGATGGAAGGCTCAAGTTTACCTTCTGCTCCCCTTCACTAGGATCTTCTTATTGAAACCCTTGCTTTCTCTGTAAAGTTTGAGAATCTCAGACTGGGTTTGATTCTAATGAACAGGTATGCATCAGAGAAAGAGAAAAGGAAGAAAAACAGAAGTGGTCAAGAGAACTGCAGGAGGAAAGAGTCAAAGTCATGTTTTGCTTGCTCTGCTATCTCACTCAAAATAAATCAGCCTTTTTCTTTTTTTCAGCTGTGTAATCTGTGTCACAGAGATGCAAAGTTTGGGTACAAATTTAACAAAAAGGAAGAAAGATGTTTTCTATGTAGAGAACTACCTTTCTGATTAGAGAGCAGTTAATGACACTAGTCTGAAATCAGTTCTCTAAGACTAAACAGATTTCTGATGAAATATGTAGTCATTGAGTGGATTGCACTATACAGGTGTTTTAATATTACGCACCAGTGGATGTTTTGAATTGCTCAATTAACCAATCCCTAAATAAATTAAAAATAAAAAAAAAAAAAAGAAGAAAGAAAAGTCCTGCACAAGGAACAAAGGAAAGGTATTACAACTTTATGCCACTTTTTTTAAGGAAAAGAAAAAGCATAGCTGATAAAGATGTACACCTGTGCAATAAATACAATAAACAAAATAATGTCCTGACAGTGGCAGCACTGGCAGATAGTACTAACAAATCAGTGCTTAACATGCTGATCTTTTAGACATATTCACAACTCTCAATATTTTTCAAGCATGAAGGATTTGAAAAGGCTCAGAACAAGAAAATTTCCATCATTTTATAAAGATATTATGGTTTTATTATTATGTCAATGCGAGAGATCTTCTCTCTCACTTTCATATGTTTCATCATAGTATTTTCCTCGTTTTCTCTGCTGACATTGATTATTTTAATTTACTGTCACAGCCAAAGCACTTGAAAGAGCAATTTATTTTTTTTTCCTTCTTACAGTACAGAGATAAACATATTTGAACTCTGACAGTCAGTGGATGACAAAAATAGACTGTTCACCTGATGTGCTGATTATAGCCTGGGTTTCATAAACCAGCAAGATATGTAACAACCTCTCAGCTATCTTTCATTGCAGGAGAAACCAACAAGTTCTTAAGTCTCCAGCAGAGCATTCATAAACAGTAATGCTAATTTAAGATAATTTAGCATACAATAAAAGGTAATACAGAGAAGGAACCTTATTAGATTGAGTAAATGGAAGAGTATAAACTCATGCTGTGTGCATTTTCATTTCCAAATAATTATTTGAGCAATTTATATAAGAATTTGGGCTACATCTCAATTCTTTACTGCAATATAAAAGACATTGCTATAGCATTACAGAGATTGCTATTTTAAAATGAACACTTGTATTTAATTGGGGTAATCACCCTTTAGTCATCCCCAACCTGATTAAAGATTTTTCAGTACTCTAACCATCCCCAACAATTAAGGTGCTTCAGTTTGGTGTGGACAATGTGCCATTGCTGTATCATTATGTTGTATTTCACCACAGCACCAAATAAATTACTTGACATCCAGTCAGCAATTCCATTAAAAGACACTTGCTCACTTCTCTCACCTCACCATGAGAAACTAGTGCTATTAAGAATGGCTATGTACATTTTTAAACTAAAATAACTACCTAAATGATCTGTTGAACTGGAGTTTATAGAAGTAAAACTCCCCATGCCATGCCCTGTATCTCATGAGCCAGATTTTCTTCCACTTACACCAGCATTTTTTCAGCATAGTTGCAGACTTCATTGGAGATACACTGGTGTAAATTACAGATAAGTACGGAAAGACTTAAGGATATTTAAAATAGAAATTTAAGATCATTTGCCTTTACCTTAAGGATAAAAAAATAGTTTAACTGCAGCTCTGAATCCTAGTTCTTGAAACAAGAGAACATTTTCAATTCCTCTGATAGCAAAAGAAGAGAATGCTGACTAAACTTATTATCTTCTCTGTGGGCTTATCTTCACTTTGATATACAATAAATAAAAAATGAACTAATGCTTCTAAAATATGAAGACACCGTATTGTTTTCACTGTGTTCTTACAAATCTGATCCACTCATGCTGTCTAAGCTGCTGAAGCCTTTGAAGTTGGAAAATACAACCATGAACCTCTAGCATTAGTAATTAAGACATAGTGTGGCAAATCAAAGGAGACGTGCTACCTAGCATCTACAGTTCCCTCCTAAAAAATGCAAGCTGAGAGTCATGATAATAAATCAATTGGTTCTGCCTTTCAGTAAGAAAAGACCTGTAACTTGTATTATAACTCAATCCCATCTTGTATCCAAGATCAATTCCTCTTTCTCTTCATGCTTTACGATCTTTGAATTTCTTCTTAAGACTAATTTTTCTCATACAAAGGGAGGGGAATACTGTGGGTTTGTGGAAAAAAAATAATGAAAAAGTCTCTCATCATTTGTCTTCACAGTGGGGAGAACAGGAATATTTCCTTTCCCCACACCCCTTACTACCACATTTTTCTTCTTCAAGCTGTTGTTTTCCCATAAATTTAAGCATGTTGATCTTCTGAGGCTTGTGCTAAGAGCTGAGCTAGCAATATACAGTAAATAAAGGTTTATTAGCACAACTGGGTTAAGTAATGTATGTGAGCCTCAGGGAGCCTTATGTTCTGGGTAGTAGACTCCCTTCACATTTTGTAATGCATTAAAAATATAAACTACCCAACATTTCAATTAAAAGAAAAATAAATGATACGTGCCCTAACTGGAAAGCTCACTGCCATATTAATGCACTAACTATAATAAGCCATTTTATGATATAGAGATTTTGGCAGAAGTTAAGTCATGTTTCATTAAAACATTTTTTCCCACCTCTATTTCATGGTTTAGTTTTTGCTTCAAAACAGGTAGTGGGATAAGGTGTTATTAAAAATACATGTGTCTAGAGGGTCCTGAGAAATTTGTTTGATTCTAAGAAGCAAAAACCCAAAAGCTTTTTCTTATTCATAACTTTAATCGATATTTTCAAATCTATGGATTTATACTTGGCCTTTCCTGTCTTAAGTTTCCATCACTGAACTAAAACTTCAGATTTTTTCCTAGAACTGTGAGTATCTACAGATACTCTAGATCTGTACTGGGTGTGTGGTTGTCCAGCCTAGCCCATCAATCCAGACAAACTTCACAAACCTAATTACAGATGTGCAGATGAGCATGTGCTGGTCATTTCCCTCCCCTCCATCTATTTATGTTACAGTGGCAAAGCCCCAGAGAACAGATGTAAAATGAATTAGACAAACTTTGACTGTCTACAGTCATACATGCAAAAGGCAGATCTCATATACTTACATTCTACCCATTATCTTGGACTCCTTCTCACATTTATTAGTGTATTATTGTTCAGCCTGTTAGATTCTTCCTGCAAAACACTCAAGCTTCAAACTCCTGCTGGTACGCATGGTTACTGAAGAGTGCTGAATACAGCTCTGTTCTCGTGGCTTTAACACTTAGTTCCTCCATAATCCTGAATAAATTATTTATTCTTCACACCCAGGAAATCTCCTTTATTTGAATCATAAGATGCTCAGGGCAGAGCATGTTTCTCATTATACATTTCTACAGTGCCTTTTGTAATAGGACCTGATTTACAAGTGTTATAAGTATTAAACCTCTGTCCCAAAATGCTGTGCATTTTGTCAGTCTTCAACCAGAAAATCTGGCTTGCCTTCAGGTACCATAAACATCATTATTTTTAGGGTTTTTTTCACAATACCTGAATTTAAATGCTTCCAAAATGCTAAACATTGACATTTCCCCTTGGCATCTGAATGGTGTACACAAAGTTGCATAACTTTCAGTGTCCAAATGTTTTCTTATATTTTGCATGGGAATTGCATAGAGGAGCTGCTGCAAAATTCTGCCACTAGAAATCCTCAGGGGAAATAACTATCATCTTGATTTTGTAACACAAATGTAATGTTTAAAACTTATAGTATTTAAAAGAAAAGAAAAAGACAAAAGGCATACATATCTATATAGGATATAGATACAAGTATAAACTAAAGAAACAAACCAAAGGAATCCTCTCTTTTTTTCTTAAACCTATTCAATTTCTGGCATGACTTTACTAAGAAGACAATAAGATACTGCAATTAAATGAAACACAATCAAATACCATCCAGTGCACAAAAAAGAGTCACAGCATTCATCCAAGTGAGTCCAACTGTAATAATATAGATTCACTTTGCTGCTCCAGACACCTCTTTCTGCCCAGCAGATTATGCCTGCTGCTAGCAGAGGGGCACAGTGCAGGGCAGTCCACTACTTAGATGGTCCTGGATTGAGATACATAATTAATCTCTAGCAGCTTCTGTTGTGTATGGCTTTTTGGACAAATTTGGAATGATATTTCTGGACATAAACAAGACCACTTGCTCCCTGATTCAACCAAATTAAAAAAAAATAAAAAATCAGATAAACTCTAAGATAAAGTTTGAATAGACTTTTTAAACTGACGATCTTCACTGAGGCTTTTCAGGTGGCTTCCCAGCTCAGAATTAAAAACATTTATTTAGCAGAGACCCTTATTCAAATAAAAACAAAACTATGATTCATAGCTAATCAAGGAAGCTCAAAAACCAAAGGAAAGAACAGATTTAAAATGCAGCAGAGGGATTGTACATTTCCCACATTTCTGACTAAATAGCACTTTCAACAGGATGGGACAGTTAAGCTTTCTAAGTTACACCTTATTTTCCTGTTAAATCTAAAATGCCTTAAAAAAAAAAAAAAAACTTGGAAAAAAACGAGGAAAATTACAGAATTACTGTTTGTTAAATAAAAGTTATTTTCAGTTAAAAATCAGAAAGAAATCCAATGAGGTGTTGCGACACCCATTCAACTAAAAGAATATTTAGTAAATAAATAAATATTACTAAACATATGTCTTAGTTTGAGAATGCTTTTTTTTCAGACATTTTTAATCCTATAAAAAACCCAAACTGAAGGGATTATGTTGCCTTTGATGGTGGAATATATGCACACATGCACACACATGTAAATTAATACATATAATTGCCACTCATTGACCCAGACTAGAGATTTTATGAGAGTCACAGGTTAAAACCTATAGTTAGTAGTACTACAGTACCTTAAGTTTACTCTTCTACAATAATACAAAGGCACATATATGTGGGATACACTTGAATTCAGCTAGGGCAACAGAATAAAAAAAAATACATATTATTTCAAAGGCTGAAATGGGTTATGACTTTCCAAGACAAAAGGTTAGAAAGTAATCTTGAACTCAGAGTGGCCAATTGGTATTATCTTATACCTAATTTACGTATAAGATAATTAATCTCTTCATACATTGCACTAAATGTCTTCCAAAAACATGTGCTTAAACTTCATGCTTCCTGTCTCTCTGGTTGTGAGTAGAGTTATGTACGTGCTGAAGCATTTGCAAAATCAGATTCTGTTCTGTCATGATTTCACCTTTACATATGTTACAGAGCTTATTTTTTACACAAAGCAACTCTCTGTCTAAAATGAAGAAGAGAAAAGATCATCCTCCAGATTTTCTGGTCCCCTGGAGGATTTATATCTTGTCTTCCCGTCTTATAAGCAAGGAAATTGCTTTAACAAATATCTGCATTTTACAATTAACCTACCAAGATCCTCTCAAACTCACAGGTTAGGATGTGCATCTCCTTCAAGGAAGTGACATGACAGGTGTTAAATCTGACAACACTCCTTTTTCCCACAAGAAAATATTCATAAACATTTCCTGTCCCAGAGATTAATTTCAATTTCAGTTTCTAATAGATTTTGCTTTACACCTAATACTGTCAAATACATACTAAGGTCTTGGGTTTGAATTTAAAATGCATCAAGGGAATGAAGGAGATAACACCTTTTTTTATTACAGTTTAGGGAAAACAATAAGAAAACCACAGCACATCAGTTTCAGTATCAAAGTAGGTCACTGACTACCTGTATAGGTTTTACTTTGTGCTTAAAAGATGAAAAAGACCCACACATAAACTAAATATAGTAAAGGTTTGGCACTACTCCCAAACTATCAAGACATGGATAAGATGTCAACAATCCAAGCCTTGACATACACAAAACTGAAATAAAATAACTACTGTGCATAAAACACCTCTTCTTTCTCCACAGCTCTACCATGGATCTCTCATCCCTCTGGCAGGTAGACAAACTTGAGAGCCATCTCCAGAGCTGTGTTTTGTCTGCATCCAGGAGTTCCACACTGCTAATCTCAGCATCATAAAAATATTTATATCCCATTCTATTCTTAAAATATGTATTTTTTCCAAATTGCCAATGGTTTTGTGGAGATGGGCTTTTGTCTAAATTCAGAAGGATGCTTTCATAACAGAAAGAACAGGGCTTACTTGTGCTGAGCTGCTTTCCTAAATAATGTCAAATAATAAAGTACTTTATATCCTCCCCAAATCTGGAGACTAATCAGAAATGAGATGTAGGAGGAAATAATTCTCCACAGAAACAAACAAAAAGAACAGATTTTTTTAAAAAATAAAATATTTTCCTACACTGGTTATTTAGGTGGCCATTATTCAGGACATACAAACATGAGCAACATCCTTTAGTGGCTTCCTAGACACACAGGAGAATTGAGAAGCGAACAGATAGGTTACTAAAATTTTTATTGTGGCTTATGACAAAAGAAAATGAAAATAACATAATTTGAAAACATTGAAAGATCTGGAACTTTCTTGTCTCAAAGCCTAGAGCTCTAATTTCTACTCTCTGCTTCTGACGAGCAATGTGACTTCAGTGCATCAACTAGTCTATGGTATCTCAATTTTCTTCATGTTTAGTGTTAACCACTTCCAGACTCCTTTGAGATTAAAAAAAAAAAAAAAAAGGGAAAAGTGAGGATTTCTTGAAGTTTGAAGAAGACATAAAAGAACCAAGGGGGAGAAGGCATAATAAAATAGTCTGTGAGACTCAGAGAGGAGGCTTCCAGGTAAGGACAATTCAAAGAGCTCGTTTTTTTATTTTGGAAAAGAGAGCTTGTTTATAAGATGAGGCTGTGAAAATCCCACAGGTCTAGTAATTAGTGTTCTGCTAATTAAATTGCCACATTACTGTGGCAGACACTGTACGTGTTAGCAGGATTAGAAGACACCTGTATCGGCAGGCCTTTTTTGCAGTTTCCAAGGTTGGAGCACCTATTGATTAAAGGCTGCAAGCATTCCTGGTAAATACTTCACTCTATTGAACTGTCGCTTCCTCTCAGTGTCACAAAGGCAGTAAGCAGAAGCTCATGTCTGAAAAAAATGCATATGACATACTATACCATATTCACTGGTAAGAATCAAAAATTGTTAAGTTACATTATGTTACTGAAAATTACCATCTTCACCCAAAATCAACTATACTGTGTCAGTATCTTATATTCCCCTTGGAAGAAACAACAGTAACAAAAATCTTACTGAATTTTTCTTGAAAGAAAATGCCCACCAATCATATTCCTAATTTGGTCACTTTCAGACTCAATTATTGATAAGAACCTCCCTACTGTAGTTTGGAAGAGTTCCAAGCACTCAACTCCTGGAACCTGTCTTTACACCAATGGATAAATATTAAAATATTACTGATATCTAAGTAGTATTATGTAATATTTTAATTCTTTCGGTTATCTAAGTTAAAGAATTACTGTACATTCTGACCCTGATCTTTCAAGTTCTCTGTCGATACCAGCCTAGATGACCTCTGAAGTTTATTATTCTTCCAGTATTAAGGTTGTCTCAGTTCAATCACTCAAAATTTTTGGTATTATAATGACATTTTATCCATTTCAGAGATTTGGCATTGATACAGAATTATGTATGGTTATTTTATGGGCTTTCATACCTCTAGGACCAAATTAAAAAATTGTAATTCTCATCTCTCATTTTCATATGATACAATAACAATTACACAATCTGAAATTTAGACAAAGACAGGTAAGGGAGAAAGAAAGGGAAGAGGGAAGGGAGGTGAAAGGAGGGAGAGAGAGAGCGCAAAAGCATGACAGCACAAAAATGCAAGAGTGTGAGAACATGTGAGAGAGCACACATACACAGGAGGACAGAAGAGAGCAAAAAGAGGGGGCAGAGAGAAGTGGGGGAGGAAAGAGAAGAAAATAATTCTCATTTGTCTGAATCCTGAAACATGGCCAAGTGAATAAGCTGGTAAAATGGACTTAATGAAATAAGTACCTGCTTATATTATATGAAGTAGGATGATTTTTATGTATTTAATTTCTTGTGTTAAAATTATTAGAATTAGAATGATTAGAATAACAGAATCATTAAGGTTGCAAAAGACCTTCAAGATCATGAAGTCCAACTGTCCGCCTTACACCCCTATGACCACTAAATCATCTCCCAGAGCACCACGTCTACCCTTTTTTTTAACATCTCTAGGGATGGTGCCTCCACCACCTCCCTGGGCATCCTGTTCCAATGCCTCACTCTTTCTGTGAAAAAATTTTTCACATGTAACATGATTTGCTAAGTCTTTCCCCATGGGAAAGCAAGTACTCTGATACTACTGTCCTACTTCTGGTGGGGATCTTAGGTTACTCCAGGTGGAAGGAGGATTTTAACCCTTTGAACAACCCCAGGGATTCCCATTTACATAATAAGACTAGCACACTGCAACACACTTCAGCATTTCTTCTGGATCAGATATTTTGCATTTAATATGGTATTTTGGAGTACTTTTAGCAGAGCAATTTAATTAGAATTATCCAGGGATAGTTTAAAAACTGAATCTGCAGATCATTTATTACTGGTCTGTATTTACTGATGCAGCAACAAACCCATCTGGTTAGGGTTTATTCCTTAATTAGTTCATTTAACATTTTTGTCTAAAATGAAATCCACTACGATTACATAGGGCATAAATCAGTCTCTATGTATTACAAAATCCAGCAACTTTCTACGGAGTGCTTCTTGTTGAGGCCAATTTTTATATATTTCAATCATTGCGCCAGAATTGTCAGTGTGAAATTGTGACAACAGCTGGCTGAAAGTGAGGGGTATGACCTCCTCACAGTGATTACATGCTAAAAATTAATTGTGTCACCCCCCAGCACTGTAGCATTGTGATTACTGGAAGCAGAGAGCATGGGTGGGTGTGGGCAAGATACATGTAAGAACAAATAGATTACAAGACACACAAATCAATGCTTATTATTGCTAAGTCATAAAAAATGGTCTCTAACTAACAAATACTGAAAGAAAGAAAGAAGTTTAATTTAATTACCAGTATATCTGTTTTGTACTCTGGAGTAACTGAACTAAGACAAATTGTCAGACTAACATTCATCTGTATGTTATATTAAGATGCTGGTACAGCCATATCTTTCAAAGCCCTAACTTTACTCCACCAATCATTTAAAAAAATACCTCAGTCCTTTTCTATGCCATAAGTAATATAGTAAATCTTGGTTCTCTTGATGTTACAGCATCTTTCTTCTTGATGCTACTTTCTGCCAGCATTTGCTGTAGGAAATATTGATCTCTGTTTCTTCAAAATGAGTTTTCCTTGTACCTTTTCTTACTCAGTGGACCCTACAGTTTGTATGTTTGATATTGCAAATTCTCTCTCTGGGGGAAAGCTCTGTTCTGCCTCTTTACAGTTTCTTTTAGCAGAATTCTTTTCACACCTTAAACAGCATTGCACTGTGCCAACTGTGGAAAAAAAATCAAGCCAAGCAAACCCCAAACCTGTTTGTTTTATTGTATACATTCAGTTACACTCAAAAGCATTAACTGGAAGCCTGAAGGCCAGATCAAGCATGATACTGCCTATGACTTAGCCATATCCTCTCCCAGAGGTTTCCAGCATAGTGAACTAACACAGAAGCTTCAAAGAAGCTTCACATATTTGTGTGATGATCAAAAGGCTACAAATCACCTTAGTTTGCAAATTAATTCACTCTTTAGAACGTAGTGTCATTAACATGGGAAAAACTAACTCTTGGGCCAGAATTCAACACAGTACATAAGCACACTCCTAACAAAAGTATGTAGGTACTCCTCTACCTATTGCACTTTTTTTTTTTTTTTTTTTTAATTACTTTAGGCGTATGCTTCAGTAATGCTTAATTTTTTTATCTCTAAGATAAGTGTGTTCCGACTACTTACTGACAGATGGTAGAGCTCAGCAACACTGTTACTTTCCATAGATTGAAACAGTTTCTCTGCTGAGCAAATAAACAGCAAATAAAAAGTACTGTGAATAATATACAAAAGGGTTTTTTTTGTCTGACCACTGATGTAGGTGATTGGAAATAAGTCAGTGAACACTGGTGGGGGTTTAGCCAGGGGGAGAGAAATTCTCTCAAGTTGCCATATCCTTTTAAAACATTTTCTTTATTTTACAATGTCTACAGATTTATTTTCCTTTGCTCTTAGCATTACATGAACTGCTTTCAATATGTGACTTACTTTTCAAAAATGCTTAGTCAACACATTTTCCATGACATCAGTGAGAACTGCAGTCTCTGAACTCTTCCATATTTATTTACTCTTCTTTAGTCTAATTAATTAAATATGTCTTTATAGAGTACCTTTAGGTCCCCATTTTAAGAATGTTACTAATAGTAATATCTGTGGGATCTTCTAGCAGGAAAAACCAATAACAGCTTTCAGTGCTCTCCTTTGAAGAACTATAGTCTCACTCCAGTGACTCAACCAGCTGTACTTCCACTGGCAGAGGCCACATGTCAGCAAAACCCAGCAGACCATAGACAGGGACTCTATCTTACCAAAACCGAGAACTCTTTATTTTGCATTTTGATGATCATTTAAGTTAAAAATCCAATTAGACAAAAGGTTTTCATAAAAGCAACTGGTTTTTTTTTGTTTGTTTGTTTGTTTTTTTCCCCCAGGCCACTGGGGCAGTGAGTAGGAAGGCCGAGTTTATTCTAAATTATTAAAAAAGCTATTTGTTTTACTGTCATTGAAAAATATAATTTAAAACAACAAAAAAACCCCAAACAAACAAAACCAAACCCTTCTCCTCTCTATGAAATACTGAAATTCACACACACTGGACTTTTCTTGAATTGCCTATTTGGAAAAATAGCCATTTTAATAGAAAATCTTTATGATATCAATATTCTAACATAATGCAATACAAAAAGCTTTATTAGCAAGTTGTGTAGCAACATAAAATTACCCACAAGGGTAATAATTTTCTGCTTTAAGAAAAGATTGTGTACTTTACACAAGCATTCACATCACCTCCAATTTCAACTAGATTCTTAGCAAAAGGTAGTTGCCATCTGACAAATTAATTCTTTGTGTGAGATAGTAATACTCTATAATGATTGTTTAAAGTGGCATATTTGTACTTATCTTTATCTCATTTATTTATTGCATTGGTTACAGGCTCTCTTTTAAAAAGATAATTGGTTGAATAAACATTATCTGTTTGAAATCTTGTCATATTTTGGTGCTCATTTTTCTTCTTTTTAACACACTTAAATAGTTTAAGATATTAATCCTATACCTACATTTAATGTCTGCATTTGTAGTCCTACAGTAATTTTATTTTTATCTCTAGTCATTACACTTTGAGATTATTTTATGTCTAATCCTTGCTTGGATTTTGCTGAGCTAAGTAGATAAAGGCATATTCCATTGTAGATGAGGAAGTAAGTCTATTCGGGTTTAAACAGAGAAAAAAATGAAAACACAAGATCCACAACACAGATATCAAGAAGCTGTGTGCTCTAAATAACACACTTCCTGATTTGCTATAGGGAAGTTGGTGTCCATCTAAAATTTGGCCTTTTTCCCACCCTGAGATAGTAATGAGCCAAAGTATTAACTCTTGGAGAGAGAAAAGAAAGAGACAAATATTACCTGCAGAAAATGACTGGATTTCATTTATACAGAATTGCAAATGATGCCTTGCCATTACAAAATCATCATAACACATATGCACATAATTGCTTGTATTTGTGATATATATGCAAGAAAATAAATACATGACATGAGTTTTGTAATGGCACACTGGTTTCCATAAGCAGAAATG